>NW_028171980.1:0-63149 GCF_963971535.1 Notolepis coatsorum
TTAAAGCAACAGAAAGGGGGGTCTGGTATATTTTTCTCTGTGAGCTGAAGGGGGAGCGAGAGTAAATGACTATCGATTGGCCAGCTGCAGAGCCTGGGTCTGTGGCCCGCTAACTGCAAGTCTGGCTGAGTGGCTATTATTAGCATCACTCAGTATGTCGTCCACGACCAAGGTAAGTGGCTGTGCCTGACAAATGCTGTTTGCCAGCCCAGTCCATTATCTGTAGGGAGCAGGCCGACCGCTGGGCCTCACTGCTAATATGCAAGGAGATGCTTATCAGTTCAAATTAAGAGAAGGCCTTCCCAAAGACCCAAGGGATGTAATTGTTTTTGACAAGCTACGACCCCCGTAGCCGTGAACCCTCCAGGGAGGAAATGGATGCAACTCTCCTTTGAGGAGTGTGGGGGCACAGGGCGGTCGTGATTGGGGGGTTGGTGGGGGAGCAGGGGGGGGGGGCTCTGAGCGAGGCTCCATTCTGTAGTCCCATTGGTCAGAATTAAGGTTGATGCTGTATGGGCTTAGAATATTTCACAGGGACATAAGACAATCCTACTCTCCGGAGTGCATCATCTAATAAGGCATCGGTTACATTGTCGTGGAGAGAGATGGATTTTGGTGCCATTGAGATGCAGGAAAGTGAGGCATTGCGATTTAGGCAGTTTAATCGTATTTGTAAAGGATAGTGGCTTAGTATCTTTTCTTTATTAAGAGAGCAGAAAGGCTGAAGAGGATACAGAGTAAGGGCTTGTGTCCATATCGATTTTTTAAGCCACCTCTTTATACTACATCTGGCTGGTCCAGGTCCCCCACGTTTGCCGCTAGCTCGTGGGATGAACTCCAACAGTACTTAAAGCTTAAAATTGTACAGGTTTTAATTGATGCGTTATCCTTGCTCTTTGTCTCATCTTGTTGTCTTATTGTTCTGATTTTATATCCTGTGTGATTTTGGATGTTTATTTTGCTTACACTTGACGTGACTGTAAACGAGGGAAGCCTCAGTTGCCTTTTGAGTTTAAATAAAGGTTTGAAATTGTTTAAAATTGTACGTGGTCATTTTAAAAAGGCCCACTTTTATTTATTTATAACTTTTCACATATTATAGAGAACATTTCAAAGCACTCAAAATGGCCAACATCTCCATTTATACCTATTTCTGAATTGCGCGACATTTTGGGGTTTTCTGAAGAATTAACAAGACGGGCTAGACTATATTTCTTCATTCTTCATTATGTTTTATTAAAGGCCCACTTATCCACTCCACTAGATTAACTTCCTCTGTAAAAAAAAAAAAAAAAAAAGGCCTTGGCAAACCTACTGTAGTTATGAACTGGTATACCGTGCAGCGATGGGGAATGGCTACCTCCTACCTCCGATCAATGGTCTCTAACTACACACCCTCAAGACCCCTACGCTCTACATCTTCTGGCTGCCTCAGACCCACTCCTATCCAAGCTCCTGGGGGGTCATCAAAGCGAAGCAGGCTATTCTCGGTCCTCGCTCCACAATGGTGGATAACATTCCCACCACAGTTACAGTAGTTGGGCGAAAACCTCCAATTTTCTGACGTTGATTAAATACACACTTCTTCAATCAATATCTGAAATGTAGAACAAAGGAAGAAAAGAAAACCCACTAACATTCTTACTATCTTTTACTATAATGCACTTTGCTACTAAATCATCTTCCTTGCCTATATTACTACCCACTATGCTAATAAATGATGTCTCTACTACTATGCACTCAAGACCGTAGCGAGTTTCAACACTGTTTGACGAACATTGTTACTCAGCTGAAATAGTTGTACCCTTCCTGCTGCCTTGTTGTACAGAACTTGTAAGTCGCTTTGGATAAAAGCGTCAGCTAAATGACAAAATGTAAATGTAATTGTAGTTATGACCTGGCCACGCCACTCACACATTTCAACAATGGGGTCAGTCAGTCAGTCAGTCAGTCAGTCAGTCAGTCAGTCAGTCAGTCAGTCAGTCAGTCAGTCAGTCAGTCAGTCAGTCAGTCAGTCAGTCAGTCAGTCAGTCAGTCAGTCAGTCAGTCAGTCAGTCAGTCAGTCAGTCAGTCAGTCAGTCAGTCAGTCAGTCAGCCAGCCAGCCAGCCAGTCAGTCAGTCAATCAGTCAGTCAGTCAGTCAGTCAGTATCAGTCAGTCTGTCAGTCAGTCAGTCAGTCAGTCAGTCAGTCAGTCAGTCAGTCAGTCAGTCAGTCAGTCAGTCAGTCAGTCAGTCAGTCAGTGTCAGTCAGTCAGTCAGTCAGTCAGTCAGTCAGCCAGCCAGCCAGCCAGTCAGTCAGTCAATCAGTCAGTCAGTCAGTCAGTCAGTATCAGTCAGTCTGTCAGTCAGTCAGTCAGTCAGTCAGTCAGTCAGTCAGTCAGTCAGTCAGTCAGTCAGTCAGTCAGTCAGTCAGTCAGTCAGTGTCAGTCAGTCAGTCAGTCAGTCAGTCAGTCAGTCAGTCAGTGTCAGTCAGTCAGTCAGTCAGTCAGTCAGTCAGTCAGTCAGTCAGTCAGCCAGCCAGCCAGCCAGTCAGTCAGTCAATCAGTCAGTCAGTCAGTCAGTCAGTATCAGTCAGTCGTCGTCAGTCAGTCAGTCAGTCAGTCAGTCAGTCAGTCAGTCAGTCAGTCAGTCAGTCAGTCAGTCAGTCAGTCAGTCAGTCAGTCAGTCAGTCAGTCAGTCAGTCAGTCAGTCAGTCAGTCAGTCAGTCAGTCAGTCAGTCAGTGTCAGTCAGTCAGTCAGTCAGTCAGTCAGTCAGTCAGTGTCAGTCAGTCAGTCAGTCAGTCAGTCAGTCAGTCAGTCAGTCAGTCAGTCAGTCAGCCAGCCAGCGACATTCCCTTACATAGGGCCGGACCCAGAGTGTGCTCTCTGTGGAAATGGATTGTCTGTTTTAACAATTCATGGGGAGGGGGGGCAGGTGGCGCACGGAGATTACGTTCGTCACCAACACCGGGAGACACTAGGATTCGCCTGTTCGAATCCAGCTCCCGGCGTTGCTATCAGCTTGGCTGTCCTCTCACGCTGATACAATTGGCTGTATCAGGGGGTGGGAAGCTGAAGGGTAGGTCCTGGGCGTTGTGGACAGCGACCCCTACAGTTCGGTCGGGGCGCCTGCTCAGCGGGGGTTGGATCTGAGGAGAGATAGTGTGGCCTCCCACACGCTACACTCTCCCCGGTGAGAACCTGCGCGGCCAGGTTGGCCTGCCGGCAGGCTGCACATGCGTCGGAGGAAAGCATGTGACAGTCTCCGGTCTCCCGGACCAACAGTAGGGGAAAGTACGCAACAACCAGGAAGGGTGGGATGGGAGAAAAATCGGGAAAAAAGGAGGGGAAGAAAGATAAAAAAAAAAAAAGAAAAAAAAACAATTCATGGGGAACAAAATGGAAAATATTACCTATAATTTGTCTGACAGGTTTATGTATTAGTTAGATGCAGTGGAGTGGATGGAATTCCATAACTGCTCCTGTGAATACATCTCCATCTCAATAAGCAGGTTCTTATCTACGGCTTGTGCAAAACAGCACATAGGACGATGGGGCACAGCGCTGCCGTTTGACTGTACACTGATGACGCTCTGCTCAAAGTTGACACTTCTGTCTCGGCTCGTCGGACTTTTCTGTTTCATTATGTACCACAGCGATAGTAGAGAGATGGTAGAGAGAGAAGGAACGGCATTGCTATGGAATAGGTTGCGAGCTGCTGGATTCAAACACACATTGTCACAAGTGGAAGATGTGTGTCTTAATCCGTGGGTCCGCCGTGGATCAGGCTTTATTGTTGTCGATCTATCGCCGATCCATCCCCTCTGAAGAAAGTTCTAAAGCCTCCAAAGCCCATGTCTTCCATCCGAGCTCATTACGTCTCAGCACACTCCCTACTACTACCAGATTAGCACAATCACCATTACATTTCAGCGATCTATTACAATCCACTTTGATATGCACACTTGCATAAGAGGGATAGAGAACGCCTGGAAATGATGTAATTCTCTCATTCATTTTGCTTTACGCCGTCTGCATTTCTGATCATAGTGAGGCGGACATTTAATAATATTAATATTAATAATAATACTAATATTAATAAATGGGACTTGTGTTCTGGACCAGTTGGAGTTTATTGATGGAGCTGTAGCACTGAGTTGCAGTAGGAGACTGGAGGAGATGTGGATCAGGGTTCCAGCAGCAGGGTGTGTGAGAGAGAGAGGCCCTGATCATTTGCAATATTGTGAACGTGATAGAAAGAGGATTTGACAATTTGGCAGATATGGGTCTTGAATGAGAGGGTGGGGTCAAGGGTCATTCTAAGCTTGCGTGTCTGGGAGGACGGGGAGACAGTGGTGACATCACTGATGAGCGTTGGGTCGTTGTAGGATAATAATAGTATTCAAATAGGAATAGAGTCAAATGACTTGCTCACTCAGAGGGTCCAGATAATAAGGTTTATTACCCAGATCAAATCAAATCATTACAACAATAGAGAATATGGCTGGAGATCTTACCTAAACAGACCAGCTCCGTCAGTCAGGTAAAAAGATCTCGTTCCCCAGTTGGGGGAGCAGTTAAGTACCAGGTGAACAATGGGGGGAGTGGGGGAAGGGGAGGGGAGGAAGGGGGCGTAGTTCATACATATATTCCACAGTTGGGTCCTTTTCTCTTTTATAATGTGGCTGGGACAAGTATTCTCAGATGTATGACTGGAATAGGTAAGGTCAGCATAACATGAGATAATAAATGGGATAAAATAGTAAAATTATAAACTTGTTGTGACCTATTTTGGTCATAGGGTCAATGAATGAAAAGAAATATAAAATAGTAAACACATGAGATACACAATTTAAAGGAATGTTAAAATGAATTAATAAATGAGATAATTTGGTGAAATATAAAATAAACAATTAAAGGAATGAAAGTAAATATAAAATGAATTAATAAATGAATGAAAGTAAATATAAAATGAATTAATAAATGAAACAATTAAAGGAATGAAAGTAAATATAAAATGAATTTGAATATGGTGAAATATAAAATAAACAAAGTAAAATGTCAGTATTTATACAGTGTGGGTTAAGATCTATGTGTATTTTTAGGGTTGTGAATATCGTTCCTTTTACTTTTTACTTGATGGCAACACCTTTTACTTTAGTATATACACTGTCATCTGGCTATGACCATCAGGTCGATGGTAAAATATAAAATCATTTAAAGGTTGGCATAGAGATATAAACGTGAATGAAAGAATGCAAATATGACCATCAGCTCAGTGAATGACACAATTTACAGGAATGTTTAAGAGAGATATAAAATGAATTAAAATAGTAAACAATGAGATAAAACGGTAAAAATATACATCATTTAAAGGTTGGATAAAGAAATGAAAAGAAATATAAAATGAATTATAAAATGGTAAAAACATGCAAATATGACCATCAGCTCAGTGAATGACACAATTTACAGGAATGTTTAAGAGATATAAAATGAATTAAAATAGTAAACAATGAGATAAAACGGTAAAAATATACATCATTTAAAGGTTGGATAAAGAAATGAAAAGAAATATAAAATGAATTATAAAATGGTAAAAACATGAATGGAATAGGACTTAATTCGAATATGACCATCAGCTCTGTGAATGACAGGAATGTTTAAGAGAGATATAAAATGAATTAAAATAGTAAACAATGAGATAAAACGGTCATTTAAAGGTTGGATGAAGAAATGAAATGAAATATAAAATATATTAGAATAGTAAACAATGAGATAAAATGGTAAAAACATGAATGGAATAGGACTTAATGCAAATATGACCATCAGCTCAGTGAATGACAGGAATGTTTAAGAGAGATATAAAATGAATTAACAATGAGATAAAACGGTAAAAATATACATCATTTAAAGGTTGGATGAAGAAATGAAATGAAATATAAAATATATTAGAATATTAAACAATGAGATAAAACGGTAAACATGAATGGAATAGGACTTAATGCAAATATGACCATCAGCTCAGTGAATGACACAATTTACAGGAATGTTATAGAAATGAAAAGAAATATAAATGAATTAAAATAGTAAGGTTTAGAGGTTCTGCATTGTGGATTCTAGTGCGTATCTGTGGAAGTATGGTGCGAGGGGGTTGGTGGGTTCGTCTTGCGTTTCTTCTCTCATGGTCGTGGCGATCATCATGGTTATCGGGGGGGGTTGGCTTGTGCAGAGTACTTTTGTGATGTATCCAACTCCGAATTTTATAGTATGCACACACACTACTAGGATAACAAATATTATTACTGCATACATAATGTACCGAACTACCACTGCTCCTATTGTACCAAGTTTCTCGGTCATCCAATCGGACATGGTATACGTTGGGGGGATGTGTGTGGCTCTGGAGATGTTGTGCAGGTGTTCAATGATGCTTGGTATAGTCATGTTGTCGTTTGCAGGTATGTAGACACAGCATTCTTGACCGATTAGTTTACATGTTCCTCCAGTACTAGATAGCAGGAAGTCCAGCGCTGCTCTGTTCTGCAATGTCATCAATCTGATTGATGTCAGTTCGTTGCTGACGAGTGACAGTCCTTCAGCATCTGTGTTGGCTAAGTCTTCTATCAGTGTGGATAGGTCTGCGATTTGATCTAGGGCTGACATCACACCATAGGAGGGGATTAGTGCTCTGAAAAAGTCGCATGTCTTGCAGGCCCGGTCATGTGTGTGGAAGTGATTTGCGTGGCGTGTCTTTCTAGTCAGTGGGTGTTGTGGTAGGGTCGGTGTCACTCTCATGGCTGGCACTAAATATCCTAATGCACATGTGCCTTTCCATCCGGGTGGAAGGGACGGGTAAGCTTGTGCGCCACATATCCAGTAGGTCCCAGGCGGTGCTGGTGTTGTCGTTCGTTGGGTGGTGGGGGTTTCTTTGGTTGTGGGTTTCAGTGGTGTCTTTACAGGGTGGATGTTGTCCCAGGGTGGTGTTAATCTTTGTTTGCGGATGGGGTAGATATTGTCTCTGGTCCGGGGGGATATCGTTCTTCGTTTGCGGGTCGTCTGGGGCACTTCACAATGTTCCAACACCCCGACATTCTTTCCCCAACCCTTTTGAGATACACATTCTGTAAACTTCACTGGGGTAATAGAAACTGGTATTCCATTTGTATCATGACTTTGTCGAATCTTCATGTTTGATTTTGTGCAGCTTTCAGCTGTCCCTGTGGACTTGTTTAGAGAGGCTTTGTGGCATTCTGTTAGTGGGAGGCCCATTAACGGAAAACCATCTTCGGTAGAATGGGGTATTAAGCCGCATACATAGCAATTTGATTGGTTAGCAAAATGTGCGACTGCTTGGCTTAGCTTTAAATATAGGTTGTTGCGGTGACTGTTAACATATCTTTTGGTGCGTTCAACTGCTTTCCCCTTACCGCCCTTAAACCCATTGGTCCATGATTGAGGTTCGTCCAGTGTCGCCCACACAATGCATCCCGCTATGCCACATGCGATGATTAAGCAGTTCCAGTTGGTGGTCATTTTTCCTATTGTTATTGGTCTCATGGTAGATTTGCCCTTTTGCAGTGGGATGCGTGGATCCAGGATGCTTTTCCGTCGCACTTTACTGCCGTGTCCGTTACTAGCAGCACCTGAAATGGACCAGACCATCTGGGGTTTAGTTTACTTTTTCTTTTGAACACCATTATATATACATAGTCACCTGGGTTCAATCCATGACATGGTGTTGTTGGTGGTTGTGGTTGTGCCTGCCTCACTAAGGGGTGGAGTCTCTTCATCTGGGCACACAAAGCTTTGTAATAGTTAATAGCAATTTCGTCTGCTAGCAATAACTGGACTTGTGATAACGGGGGAAGCATTGTGGTTGGTGTCGACATTGGACGTCCAAATAATATCTCGTGAGGTGACAATCCTGTTCCTCTGTTTGGCATTGATCTCATTTGCATTAATACTAAGGGGAGGGCGTCAGGCCATTTAAGGCCTGTCTCTGTACATGTCTTAGCTAGACGGTTCTTGATGGTTGAGTTTTGTCTTTCTACCGCACCTGCACTTTCAGGGTGGTAGGGTGTGTGCAGGTGTATTTTCATGCCTAATGCGGTAGATAAGTTGTTTATCAGTTGTGCCGTAAAGTGCGTACCTCTGTCTGAATTTATGGAGTGTGGACACCCGAATCTTGGAATTATTTCTCTGACTAATACCTTAGCTACTGCTTGAGCGTCGTTGCGTCTGCATGGGAAGACTTCGACCCATTTAGAGAACATATCTACTAAGACTAGCGCGTACTGGTATCCCATGCTTTTTTCTAATTGGATGAAATCCATTTGGATGTTAACAAATGGTCCCCAAGGTGGTGGGTGGGCGCCACGTCTAGTCTTTATAGCTTTACCTATATTGTGTTGATTGCATACAACACATCTTGAGCAGTATTGGTGAGCTAAACTGGTGATACCTGGCGCGTGCCACTGTGAAGTGATACTGCCCACCATTGCGAATTTTGACACGTGGCTAAGTCCATGTGCTAATCTTACTAACAGGGGGAGGAGTTGTTTTGGAGCTACAACTCTACCGTCAGCATGTTTCCACATGCCGTCTGGCATTTTGGAACAACCTGCTGACGTCCATACTGGCCACTCAGATGTCGCCTCTGCCTGTAATGAAACGACATGATCAAAAGTGGGAGTATTATCATTGGCGATTGTGATAGCCATTTGTTTTACCAACAGGGAGGGGACGGTCGCTGCCCTTTTGGCACAGTGATCCGCTCTGGCGTTTCCCTTTGCAACCAGAGAAGGAGAAGAAGAATGTGCAACACATTTTACAACAGCCAATAGCTTAGGAAGTAAACACGCCTCTAGTAGGTTAGTGACTAATACAGCATGTTTGATGGGAATGCCTGATGTCTTAATGAACCCTCTGTGTTTCCATATTAATCCCACATTGTGCACTACATTGAACGCATAACTTGAGTCGGTGAAAATTGTAGCAGACTTACCCCTGGCCAACACGCACGCTCTCGTCAAAGCGAAGATCTCCGCTGCCTGTGCTGAACAATTATTAGGTAGTTTTGCACTTTCAATCATCACATGGTCATCAACAACAGCGTATCCAGCATTCAAATCACATCCATTAGTGTGTCTTGACGCGCTACCGTCAACATAATATACTAGATCACTGTTAACTAGTGGTGTTTGTTGTAAGTCGGCTCTGGGTGAGGTGACAGCTGAGATTGTATCAATACAGTTATGTGACATTTCGTTATCCTCATATAGGGGAACAACATTTGCTGGGTTTATTGGCGGTGCACGTTTTATGGTCAAGTTTGGGTTTGCCAATAGGATCGCTGTGTATGTAGTGTGTCTGGATGCTGATAAGTGTTGTGTAGCTGCGTTTTGTAAAATAATACACACAGAATGTGGGACGTAGACTGTTACTGGATGTTCTAGAGTAATGTTGGCGCTTCTCGATACGCAGAACGCGGCTGCAGCAACTGACCGTAGACACGGAGCATACCCCAAGGCTACACTATCAAGTCTTTGTGAATAGTATGCTATTGGTCTCATCTTGTTGCAATTTCTCTGGGCTAGGATCCCTGTCGCATAGCCTTCTCTTTCTGTGGCAAAAAGTGAGAATTCCATACTGTAGTCTGGCATGCCAAGGCCGGGCGCTGTGGTTAAAGCTTCTTTCATTGCTTGGAACGCAAGTTGTAGTGTCGGAGTCCATGCGATCTGTTTGGGTTGGTCAGATAACGTTAGTGCACGAAGAGGCTGGTCTAGTGCGGCGTAGTTGAACACGTGTTGGCGACAAAAATTAGCTGCTCCCAAAAATGATAGCATTTCTGTCTTTGATTTTGGATTGGGGCAGTTTTGCAGAGCTTGTACTCGGGTGTGGGATATTACCCGTTTCGAACCGTCGAGTGTGTGTCCCAGGTATTTTACTCTGGTTTTGCAAAACTGTAGTTTTGGCAATGACGCTTTGTGTCCTTTGTTTGCAAGGGCAGTCAATAGTATGACAGAGTCTGTGTGGCATGCTGCTTCACTTGGGGATGACAACAATAGGTCATCTATGAACATTAACAGTGTACTTCCGCCGGGGAACTGTATATCTTTTAGGTCGTGGTGCAAAGCTTGACTATACAATGTTCCTGATTCTGTGTATCCTTGTGGTGCTCTCGTCCACGTCAGTTGTTTACCATTAAATTCGAAAGCGAAAAGATATTGTGAGTCGGCATGGATTGGGAAACTAAAATATGCACTGGATAAATCCACTACTGTGTAATGTGTTGTTGTTGTGGGGATTAATGCCATTACTGTAGATGAATCAGAAACCAATGGGGTGATGGGGATCACGCATTGATTTATGGCTCTCAAGTCTTGTATAAATCGGCAATCACGTTTGTTAGCCTTTATAATGGGACAAATTGGTGTGTTGCAAGGACTTTCGCAGTGTTTTAAAATGCCTTGTGATAGCAGTGATTCTATTACTGGTGTTATTCCATCGATGGCTTCCTGTTTCAGCGGATACTGCTCAAGTTTGGGAGGGGTACAATCTGGTTTCAGTGTGACTCTGTGGGGGACTGCAGATGTCATTAGCCCGACTTCAGTGGAGTGTGACGCCCACAGTTTATGGGGTACCTTAGACAATGAAGTTTCAGGAAGGAAAACAGCGTGTGGGGGCTCTGGTATGCATATCAATGGCCCTTCAATCATGAATGGGGGTATGGTTATTATGTATCCATCTTTCAATCTAGTTAAATTCCACCCATTTTTCATCTTAACAGTGTGGGAGGTAGCCGTTCTTTTGTCTGTCTGTAGTCTTATCATCATGGGGGACAAGTCCTGTTCTCCTTCCGCCGTGTCGAATGCGATTGATATGTGTGGGGTATAATCAGAGTCATGAATTGCCACTCTTTGAACTTCTGATAAGATTACTGTGGCTGCAATGCCCTCATGGGAGATGTATATTTCTGAGAATGCTGGAAACAGTGTGGTCTTACCAATGGATGATTTTACCTTTTCTATATATACTTTTGGTACGTCTGTATCCCATTTGGACGCTGTTACGTGGTGTTCGGCCAGGAACTTCATCTGTAAACACCTCGCGTTCACTCCTGTGTCGGCTTCTGTTATTTCTTTCAATGCTGTGGAAACAAACTCATTGATAGGATCATTATTTAATTTCCATCTGTATTCTATCACATTTCCCACTCGTTGTGACATCATCTGTTGCATTTCTATTCTTTCTCCCTTCTCTGGTAGCTGTAAAAAGACTCCATCTTGTGAGCAGTAAATGTTAGCGTTCATTTTACAAAGCAAATCTCGTCCACAAAGGTTAACTGCTGCTTTAGATGTTAATAACAAAGAGTGTTCAGTTGAAAAAGAATCGCTAGTTGATTCTATTTTAACTGGTATAGACAAAGGAATTGTCTGTGGGATACCGCTTATCCCGACTGTTAATACAGACTGTCCAGACAATGGTAATGACATTGTGCTCTCATCAATTGATGATTGTGTGGCTCCGGTGTCTATCATGAAAGTAACTTCTTTGTTATTTATCATTAAGTTAATTTTGGGTTCCTCTTCGGGATTTGCTGTTAATATTTGCATAACATTCTCCAGACAGATCTTTTTTTCCTGTTGGCACCTCTATGCGACATTCGTCGCCTCGTCTCCTTTGAACGGATCCGCCATAGTGTAATCTGCATATGGTGGGGCGCTAGGATGGGGTTTGTGGGGCCTGCGTGAGTCTCTTTGCATATATTCCCCTTTGTTCCCATTGTTTCTATTCTCCTTTGGACAATAGAACGCCACATGGCCCTTTTGTTGGCAAATATGACATGTTACATGGGGACACTCCTGTATTCGGTGTCCTGGTTGATTGCAGTGGTAACATGTTTGTACCCCGTTCCTCTGTGGAGGCCCTTTTCGCGTGTTCCCACCCCCACCCCTTTGGTTGTTTCCCTGGGGGTAATAATTTCTAGCTGGATAGCAGTGTATTGCTTCCTCTTCTACCACCTCTGGTCGAGATACAAAGACTCCGATGTCTTTGATGACACGTTTCTTGTCGTGATGCTGTCGTTCTATATTGATGGCTGCGTTCTTAACGTTTGTAATAGGAGAGCTCTCCCAATCTAACTGGACGGCTTTCAAATGTTTTCCAACGTGTGGTAGGAGGCCGTTAACGAAATAGGATACCTGGATTGCGAGTCCCTCGTCTGCCGTTAATCCGCTGTTCGCGGCCCAAGCCGCTTTGAATTTACTGTAAAACGCATCGACTGTTTCAGACTCGTTTTGAACGCAAGCTGTGATATTTGACATGCATGCATTTCGCCTTGCCAAACCTTGTACCGCGGCTGTTATCGCAGTAATACACTGTTCTCTAGTGTTGTTTTCACTCCAGGCATCACTGCTTGGAATAGCCATTTGCGTTGAGACGCTGTGATATTTATTTCCTAGACATCCCAACATTAGCTGTTTCATGTCCCTAGGGGTCGGGCTATAGCAATGGCATATTAAATCCAATTGTTCGATAAAACCCATTGGGTCTCTGTCGGGTTTGGGAAATTGTTCAACGAGTCCTTTTAATTCTGTCGGTGACCATGGTCGGTAAACTGTAGCGTTTACATTTTCGCCTAGTGGGACAATCCTCATAGGATATGTGCTGGTCGGTTTCTCGGATCTAGTGACCATTTGTGATGGTTCCGGAGGCGTTTTAACCTTTTCTATTTTATTCGCTGGTGGTGACGGCGGTTGCACTGTTGGTGAACTGTCCTGTGTTCTAGCAGGTCTATTGTTCCTTGATGGTCCTGCTTCTACATTTTCTCTTTCGTCTGGGTTCCTATCTAAAACCACATGTGCGTCTCTGTTAAACGTCACTCTTGTGGATATGTCATCGTCTGAATCGTCTTCTACCACGCTTGCGGTCAGGCTTGGATATAGGCCTTTAACATTTTTGATATTGGGCCTTGTGTTACTTTCTCTGTCTTTTCCGTTGTCAAGCGTTTTAGTTTGAGACTGCGTTATAATACTTTTTTCCGCCTCTTCTTTTAAACGTGTCATATTTCTCAAATC
Source organism: Notolepis coatsorum (assembly GCF_963971535.1). Classification (NCBI taxonomy): domain Eukaryota; kingdom Metazoa; phylum Chordata; class Actinopteri; order Aulopiformes; family Paralepididae; genus Notolepis; species Notolepis coatsorum. The sequence continues at coordinate 13,059 of NW_028171980.1, forward strand.
AATTTCACATTGCCACAAAACCAATGCATGTTCGATACGACTTTGTTTTCTCACGGTAAACGATCTGGCACGTTCACGGAAACTTTCGCGTACGCCTCTAAGTTTCCCGTTATGAAAACACCCTAGGACTGGCCAGTTGTTTTTTGTCCATTTTGACCACAATCCCAAATATTTTACAGCTATAGGTCCATATTTTGTTAGCATGAAGTCGCACGGAGAGTTGCCGGTAACGTCATTTTTGCTTAGTGAACGCCCCATGATACCAGCTATATGCCCCGCGTTGCCCTCGATGTAACGTCCCTGATATGATCAGACTGGTAAAAAGTGAGGAGGAAAGAGAGAGAGAGATAGACAGACAGAGATAGACAGACAAAAAACTAGAACAAATGCCCTATTTTTAGTTATAACTAAATAATTGTATATAAGGTGGAGACCAGACACTCAATCTTATATATTTGGTATCTTAATTATAACTTATTTTATATACTTGGTATCTTAATTATAGCTTATTAACTGTAGCAATCTATATTGTTCTAGAGAACCAATTTGGGTATTCATTCAAGTCAAAGTTAATTTGTCAGGTCTGATTCTAAGATATATGTATTTCAGTTGTATACTGCTATACCTAATTTAGATGTTGAATACTTATACATATTATTCCAATTACTTTATGTATCGTTATCACTATGTAATTTATAGCGCCGTTATCATTACCTATCGTGAAACCGGAAGTGGAACCAAAACTACAATTCCCAACCGGAAATCACTACCGGAAATCACTTTCCTGGCTTCCTTGTATAACGTTAACTCGTCTCTCAATGCTTTGCGATATCAGCCGGTTCGTTCTTAACTCAATAAACACCTCAGCGGGTTATAATACTGTGCACATACAAACAAGACTCAAACAGACAAACAAACGAAAATACATAAAAGTTAACGTGTGTATATACCTGGTCTGTATTGGATCGCTTGTTCGTTTAGTCGGCCAGCACTCTGCTGCGACAAGGCATTTATACCCTTGATCTATCTATACATCGTCTTTTAAAACATAACGACCGAATCCTGAACTTCGAAATTTAATAGCGATATATTAGATTATATATACCTTTTAATCATAGTCTCGGTCCCTTCAACCTGCGATTAATGTCCCGTTAAATGTACATTTACGTACTGTCGAGGCATCGCCGGTTTCCTTCCCGCTCTCTGTATGATTAATTGATTAATTCAATCCAAATATATCGTTTTCAGGAATGGAAGAGGTTGTGAGCTTAGTTTAAGGTTGTATCTATGAATATATATCGTTACTCTGTTAAATCTAATTAGATTATAACAGCTTCTCGGTCCTAACGTCCCGCCTCTTTGCCACAAGAATCATAGAATAGTTTCTAAGAGAGTCGCGTTTTCCAATGATATCACTCTAATAAGCTCACGTATCTTCTTTTGTTGCCTATATTTCAGCCTGAATTAGACTTGGGTTAGCAATCCGACAACCTTACTGTGTGCCTTAGCTTTTGGTCGGCTCCGACTCGACCAGGAATAGCACTTCAACCTATAGCAAATCCTACCAGAACCTCCTGATATAGGACCGGAGTACACGCGTTTCCCCCGTAACGAATCCCAATACAGCCCAGATATTCAATACACGTTATTCTATTGTCCAGCCATAGTCTTGAATATTAAAACACACTGTAAATGCTCACCTTGTGTAGAGAGAAGTGGGGATCACACCAATGTGTTCCAGATACCGGCCGGCCTAAACTAATCCTTTTCTCTCTACACCTGAGAACAGATCAGTCTGCACAAAATTCGAAATTCGCGACGCCAAATTGTAGGATAATAATAGTATTCAAATAGGAATAGAGTCAAATGACTTGCTCACTCAGAGGGTCCAGATAATAAGGTTTATTACCCAGATCAAATCAAATCATTACAACAATAGAGAATATGGCTGGAGATCTTACCTAAACAGACCAGCTCCGTCAGTCAGGTAAAAAGATATCGTTCCCCAGTTGGGGGAGCAGTTAAGTACCAGGTGAACAATGGGGGGAGTGGGGGAAGGGGAGGGGAGGAAGGGGGCGTAGTTCATACATATCGTCGTCAATTCTGCCGAGGGTGGACTTGGAGCCGCAGAGAAGGAGTTCAGTTTTGTCTCTGTTGAGTTTGATGACATTTTTGTTGCAGGCAGGAGTCAATGTCAGAGAGGGGTGGCTTGTGGGGGGATTTGGTGTTGAGGTATATTTACTAGTGCTGTCAATCGATTAAAATATTTAACTCGATTAATCGCATGATTGTCCATAGTTAACTTGCGATTAATCGCAAATTAATCGCTTATTTTTTTTCTCTACCTTAAACGGATCTTTTTCAAGTTCCAAGTTGTAATACTCTTATCAACATGCGAGTCAACAAATGCTTGCTTTATGCAGCCATTTAACACAAAAGGATGACCCTCATGCATTGCAAATTTGCATCAAATTCAAAACAGACTGATGCACAAAATAACTTAAAAGAAAATAATAATTTTAAACAATGAATAAAGTGTGCATGAAATAATAGGGGAAAGAAAACGTTAGGAACTTGTTACATTCACCCACACAAGGGCTAATCACCCCCCCCCTCTCTCTATTATTATATTATATATCTCACACACACACACACACACACACACACACACACACACACACACACACACACACACACACACACACACACACACACACACACACACACACACACACACACACACACACACACACACACTTCAGAAACAGTGACGGAGGTTATAGTGAATATGCGAGTTTGAACAGATGGGTTTTCAATTGTGATCTGAATGATGAGCGTGAGTCTGACTGTCGGATGTGTGGGGGCAGGGAGTTCCAGAGTCTGGGAGCCGAGCAGCTGAACGCTCGGGCACCCAGGGTGATGATCCTGGCAGCAGAGTTTTGGATTATTTGGAGTCTGTTGATGAGTTTGGTGGGAAGGCCGGTGAGGAGAGCATTGCAGTAATCGATCCGGGATGTGACAAATGAGTGGACCAGGGTTTCTGTATTTGATTGGCACAGGGATGGGCGGAGTCTGGAGATATTACAGAGGTGAAAGAATTCAGACCGGGTGGTGTATTGATGTGTGGTGCAAAGGAGAGGGAACCGTCCAGAATGACACCAAGGCTTTTAACTTGGGGGGAGAAGGGTACAGGGAAGCCGTCGATGGTGATGTTTGGAACTGGGGTGTTTCGTGATTTGGTGAGGGTGGATTCGGAGCCGATGAGCAGAGCCTCTGTTTTGCTGCCATTTAATTTCAGGCCGTTTCTGCTCATCCAGCTCCTAATGTCCTCAAGGCAGGTGGTGAGGGAGGTGGGGGGAAGGGCAGTGGTGGGTGTGGAGGAGATGTAGACCTGTGTGTCATCTGCATAGCAGTGGAAGTGGACCACATGGTGATGGAGGATTGTGCCCAGGGGAAGGAGATAGATGGTGAGGAGGGGACCCAATACTGACCCCTGGGGGACACCCAGTGAAACAGTTAAACACCCTGACTTGTGGGTCTTGAGTTGAACAAACTGTTGTCTGTCAGTGAGGTAAGATGTAAACCAGGAGAGTGCGACACCAGTGATCCCAATGCCCGCCAGGCGGTCCAGGAGTAGTGGATGGGAGATGGTGTTGAATGCCGCACTGAGGTCGAGGAGGATGAGGATGGTGAGAAGTCCAGAGTCAGCTGCACAGAGGAGGTCGTTCGTGATTTTGACAAGGGCTGTTTCGGTACTGTGTTGTGGGCGGAAACCGGATTGAAAGGGTTTGTGGAGATTGTTTGTGTCGAGGTGGGATTCATTGAGATGAAGGGAAGGTTGGAGATGGGCCTATAATGATTTAAGTCGGCTGGGTCAGCACTATGTTTTTTGAGGATGGGGGTGATTGCAGCCAGTTTGAGAGTGGGGGGTACGATTCCAGAGGCGAGGGATGAATTTATTATGTCTGTGATCATGGGTGAGATTGATGGCAGGCAGGCTTTGACAAGGGTGGTGGGAAGAGGATTGAGCTGACAGGTGGTGGTTTTGGCTTTACGGATGAGCTCTGAGATGATGTATTCTGATGCTGGGGTGAAGTTGGAGAGGGAGCTGATAAAATGATGGCCGGTGGTGATCATCCAGGGTGGATCACATGGGGAGGTGCATGGTGAGGCCAGCTGTAGGTGAATGGTATTGATTTTGGAATAAAAAAAATTGCTGAAATGCAGTGCACTGCTCAGTGGAGATTTCTGGAGGGAGGGTTTAAGGAGGGTGGAGTAGGTGGCTGACTGTGGAGAAGAAGACTCTGTTGTTCCCTTTACCAGTGCTGATGAGGTTTGAGTAGTAGGAGGATTTGGCAGTGGAGAGAGCGTTCTTATAATGGTGGAGGTGGTCAGAATACATTTGGGCACAGCAGCTCCAGTCGACAACCTGTGGTTTTTGAGCTGGCGGAGGTCAGAGGTGAACCAGGGGGCGGAGTGAGTAAATGAAACTGTGAGTTTTCAGGGGAGCCAGGGCGGTGAGGGAAGAGGAGAGGCAGTTGTTATAGTGATTCACCAGGTCAGCAGGGGAGGGGGATGGGGGAGGGCTGGGGTAGGAATTGATCAGGGTGGTGGGATCTGTGGGTTTAATATTTTTAATATTTCTGAAGGAGGTGTGCCGTTGTTCTTTGGTTTTAGAAAGGGGGGCCTGAATGTTGAAGAGCACGGCTTTGTGGTCGGAGATGGGGAACTCAGTGACAGCCAGGTTAGTGGGAGTGATACCAGTGCAGCAGAGTAAGTCCAGTATGTGACCTTTGTTGTGTGTTGGGAGGTTGACATGTTGTGTGGTGTCGAGGCAGTCCAGGAGTGACGTGAAATCATTTGCAAAAACATTGGATGGGTCGTCAATGTGGATGTTAAAGTCGCCCACGATAATAACAGTCGGGGACATTGCACAGACAGATAAACAGTGATGAGAATTCAGTGAGAAGAGATAAGATAACAAGTGATGACTTCTGCTTAACTCAAATGTTGAAGCATACTGAAGCATATTTTTTTCGCTTGCTTACCTTCGAGCATACAGCCTTGTTGTTGATGTTGTCCAACTTGTCCACAAGCCTTAATCCACTTCTTTTTTTTTAAAGCCGTGTCGCGCTTGAACTTTCCATAATCGTGTTCATATAAATCCATTTAGTTAGATCCAAGTCCAACACTGTCTGAATGTACAGTATCTTGTGATTATTATCAATTTCCGACAACGACGACGACAAGTTACAACAACCATAGACCTATGACAACAACTAGTAGCCGAGCAGAGCGTATGGTATTTTCCTGGTGGACGTGCCACGCTCAGCCAATAGAGTGAATAGAATAGACAATTCGACAATGACTCTACTTCAGGCACTAGAGAAAAGCGCCCACAGGCATCATATTGGATTAAATGTAGCCCGAGAAGAGAGAGGGGGGATGAATAGGACAATTGTTTTTTTAATATTTGATCTATTACACGTTATTGTGCATTTTAAACCAAACATACTAAAAATGAGTAATTATAATTTATGTAATTTTAAAAATATATATTTTTAGGGGTCGAAATCTAAAATCCAAAACCACAATTTCTTCTTTCTTCTGTCTTCTCTCTCCACAAGGGGGGGCGGCGCCCTAGCACCCTCTATGGACCAGCCGCCACTGCTGTCTGGAGTCTTTCCTTTTAAGATTCTAACTACTCATTAAACAGCATTCTTGCTGGGGCGGATGACTTCCGGTGGCATGGACTGAACACAGCTTGCGTCGTGTCGCAGCAAACCCTCGAATTATCACTATTTTTGAACCCATAATGAACAGAAACTAAGTTGACTTCACCTCGACATTTATCAGCTCCTTTTATTTTGTAAGCAGATTCTTTCAAAACGATCTAATCGTCCTTGAACAAACACATGTCCACGCGTGCACAAACAAAGTTCACAATGGAGAACGCTGACCTAGCGGTGCTCATGAGAACAATTGTACGAGAAGAACTTGCTACAGGACTCGAATCCAATCTAAAGCCGATCAAGGATCATCTAAACAAAATCCAGCTAAAGGTAACATCATGCCTGGACAAGATTGACTCTCTTGAGACGGCTGCCAACGACACTGATCAAAGGCTGATACAACTGGAAGCGGAGAATAAATCACTATCTGAGGAAGTTAAATCATTAAAACAGAAGACGGAATCGCTGGAGGACCACAGCAGAAGACTCAACGTGAGAATCTTGGGGCTACCAGAAGGAACGGAACAAGGCAACCCGACACTGTTTGTAAACGAAATGCTGAGTGAACTTTTTGGTCAAGATCTAGGACGTCCACCTCACTTGGTCAATATCGCTCACCGCATCGGAGCAAATAAAGGCAAGACGCGATGCCTAATCGCTAAACTCAACAACTCTGATATAAGACAGACGGTTGTGCGTCTTGCCGGTGTGAAAGCTAGAGAGCCAGGCGGGCTACAGTACAAAGGACATAAAATCAGCATCTTCCGTGATGCCACAGCAGACCAACGCAAGCAGCAAGCCTCCTTTGATGAGCTCAGATCACTCTTACGCAAAACAAAACTGCGCTACGGGGTGGCTCACCCTGCTAAGCTGCTCATCACCTTCAAGGATAAGACTCACTCCTTTACCGAAGCATCGGAGGCAATGGACTTCTACACAACCGAGATCAAGCCCACATTAGACGCGGAGGCACACTCATCACCAGCGCCGACCTAGGACGAGACTGTCTACTACTGTACATACTGTACACATCATACAGAACACAGGTATGCCCATGGTGGAGCTGTCCACACTGGTCAGCTGAAAATATTGTGAACATTTCAGTCTAACGTGGCCACATGGACTTGGAGTAATATGAAACCCTCTTCTGTTTGGCACTGTTCATGGGTTTAAAAAAAAAATATGATAACTTTTCTTTCTAACCATTAGTGCTGCTGTGGATGGTGCTGTTGTCATCATGATTGATGGGGACGTTAATATCACCCATGGCATTACTCTCCTTACCCAATATAACTTGGTCTATATATGGTTTATATTATTCATATATTTGTTTTGCTATTATTATTACAATCTATGTTATTAGCGACAGATATAGTGGTAACTGTGCTGGGTGAATTATTACTGCTGGTATCTTTATTTTATTTTATCTTTATTACCAGTAGTGTTGCTGTGTATGGTGCTGTGGTCACCATGACTGATGGGGACGATAGTATCACCATAGCATTACTCTCCTTACCCAATATAATTTACCATAAATTAAAGAAAGAAAGAAAAGGAAAAAATAATTGATCTCCCTGTTTCCCTTCCAATTTAGTTTTTTGATAATGCATTGGATAGTTACTAACACAGGGAGACCAATAGAGGGAGCTGTTTGACCAGCTAACATGTCACAACTCTGCAATAGGCAGAAAATGGGAGGTAGGGAGATGGCTATGTGGAATAAGAATACTATGGTATTCTACCCACGCGACCGTCTTCCGGGGGGAGGGAGGGGGGGGGGGGGGGGGGGTATTTGTGTTGAATGTTGTCCAGAGCTGCCAGACTCATTGTTTAATTTTCATTCTAGTGTGCTTTTCCAGGCTGTTCCCATTATTTCAATTGTATAGCCTACATGTCAGGATCCACTCGTATAAATCAGACAGATATGAATAACATAACGCTGGTCTCGTGGAATGTACGCGGTCTTGGGCAAGCTCTAAAGCGGGGCAAAGTGTTTGCGCATTTAAAGTCTCTTAACGCTGACATAATGTTTCTACAAGAAACTCACATAAAAGCTACAGAACAGAGGCGACTGAGGGCTAACTGGATATCTCAAGTTTACCAGTCACCTTTCACATCCAAAGCTAGAGGTGTCGCTATTCTTTTTCGCAAGAATATCCCATTCCAGCTTTCCTCAATAGTCACAGATCCAAATGGCAGGTATATTATGATTACTGGAAACATACATTCGTTCCCTATCACTTTATTGAACATATATGGCCCAAACACTGATGATCCAAATTTCTTTCGCAAAGTATTTGATTTAATTCCAGACCTAGGCACCACTAATTTATTAATGGGTGGAGACTTTAATTGCTACCTTGACCCATATTTGGATAGACTCTCCTCCCGCACCCCAACAGCAATAGCTTCTGTCCTAACATTAAATAATTTAATTAAATCTAGAAACATAGTAGATATCTGGAGACTACAACACCCAACGGACAAAGACTATTCGTTTTTCTCGCATGTCCATAAGTCATACACGAGAATTGATTATTTTTTAGTGGATGCAAAATTAATAACTAACATTGTGAATACCAAATATCATAATATAATAATATCGGATCACAGTCCAGTTTCACTAGAAATAAAGCTTGCTTTGCCCAAACAAAGCTACTGTTGGCGCTTTAACCCGTGGCTGCTCACAGACCAAGAGTTTATTAACTGTATGACAGCTCACTTGGAGGAGTTCCTTGAGTTCAATGACACAGGGGAGGTCTCAGACTCCATACTCTGGGAGACTCTTAAAGCAGTAATGAGAGGTCATATAATTTCCTTTGAAAGTTCAAAAAAAAGGGAACAGCGCCATCGTCTGGTGGAAATCGAAAACACACTCCCGACCCTTGAACAGACTTACAGGAACTCTCTTTTGCAAGAAGACTATAATAAGATCTTGAATTTAAAGTATGAATATAACCGCATTCTTAGTGGAAACATCGGTAAACTCTTATTGAAGCTCAAACAGAGACATTTCGAACTGAGCGACAAACCAGAGAGGCTGTTGGCCAGACAGTTGAAAGGAGCACAGGCGAGCCGTGCAATCCACAAAATTTTATCTAAAACAGGTGATTTGTTAACTAACCCTAAGGAAATAAACAACCGCTTTAAAGAATTTTATTCAGAATTATACAAAACAAAGTCTCAGGCCACTAACGCAGACTTTACAATTTTTTTTGACTCTCTCAACCTGCCAAAACTGGATGAGTCATCCAGGTTAGAACTCGATTCAGATTTTTCAGAGAGTGAGCTAGTTGAGGCAATTAAGTCATTCCCCTCTGGTAAGGCAGCAGGCCCAGACGGATTTGGCTGTGAATTTTACAAGACATTTCACAAGACACTTGCCCCAATCCTACTCAGAATGATCAATGACTCCATTAAGAATAACAGATTTCCGAACTCTCTGTACGAAGCAAATATATGTATCATACTGAAGAAGGGCAAGGAGGAAACAGAGCCTGGGAGCTACCGGCCCATCGCCCTCCTTAATTTTGATCAAAAATCGATCACAAAAGTATTAGCCAATAGATTAGGGAGACATATTCCATCAATTATACACCCTGACCAAACAGGGTTTATCCCAGGCAGATTTTCATTTTGTAATGTGCGTCGGCTCCTGAACAATGTTTATACCAACCACGAGGACAACTCCAGAGCGGCCATTTTGTCCTTAGATGCAGCCAAAGCGTTTGATCAAATAGAGTGGCCCTACATGCTCGAGGCACTTAAAAGATTTGGATTTGGAGACTCTTTTATTGCATGGGTCAAAATACTATATCTCTGCCCGACATCCTCCATCCTCACTAATAATGATAAATCTGGACCTTTTGACTTGCAACGTGGGGTCCGACAGGGCGATCCGCTTTCTCCCTTACTATTCGACGTTGCTCTGGAGCCCCTTGCGATAGGAATCAGGAGCCACCCCAATATCAGAGGCATTAAGATAGGGGACATGGAAAGCCGGGTGAGCCTTTACGCTGATGATACATTGTTATATCTTTCAGACCCAGAAACCTCTGTTCCTCCCTTGTTAGATTTCATTGAATCATTTGGTAAGCTTTCTGGCTACACAATCAATTGGGGTAAGAGTGAGTTCATGCCTCTCTCGGGCGGCCTGAACTCAGACTTTCTTAAGGCTCTACCATTTAAAGTAGTAAATGACCATTTTTCATATTTAGGACTCCGAATATCTCGAAATCCCAAACTCTTATTTAGACTTAACTATGCTGACATGCTCACAAAGTTAAAACTCAACATAGAGAAGTGGAGGACCCTGCCCTTATCTATGGTGGGGCGTATTAACGCAATCAAGATGGTGTCTCTTCCTAGATTCTTGTATCTATTTCAAAATCTGCCAATCTTCCTCACTGCAGCATTCTTTAAGAAACTAGACTCTATTATTTTCCCATTTGTATGGGGATATAAAACCCATCGCATATCAAAAGGGCATCTGCAGAAGCCAACACAGGAGGGAGGCCTAGGCCTCCCTGTATTCAGGAATTATTATTGGGCAGCCAATGCTAGAGCTTTGACCTATTGGCAGAGGGGACTCTCGGGTGAGACACCATCTAATAACTCCCCCCTGTGGCTAAACATTGAAGCCACAGCAGTAAAAGGCTCCTCTCTCTGTACTTTACTTTTTTCTAAAACAGAATCCCCTCAAAAGCTAATTGGTGACAATTTTATCTTAAGGAACTCACTTAGGATTTTGAATCAGATAAGAGGTGTTCACAAGCCACCAAATGTCTGTATGTATACCCCTATATGTCATAACCACTCCTTTTTGCCATCTCGGACAGATGGGGCGTTTGCTGTCTGGAGGGACAAGGGACTCACGACCCTTGGAGACTTGTACATAGACAAACAGTTTGCATCATTCGACCAACTGAAAACAAAATTTAACATCCCTAACTCCCACTTTTTTCGATATCTTCAAATCAGACACTATGTCAAAGAAAAAATTCCACATTTTGAAACCATGCCAGAGAATTGCCCATTCTATGATCTCCTGAAGCTCCCTCCAGACTCCAGACACCTGATATCTCGCTTTATGTCCCTGTTTTCCACCTCTGTGTCCACTGACCATCTGAGAGATGCCTGGTCCACTGAGTTGAATCTAGAGGTGTCTGAGAACATATGGAATGAAGGTTTGACTAGAATCCAAACTTGCTCGATCAATGCTAGGTACAAATTGATTCAATTTAAAGTCATCCATAGACTCCACTATTCAAAGACCAAACTACATAGAATTTATCCATCTCTTTCTCCATTATGTGACAGGTGTAAAGTTGCAGAGGGCTCTTTAACACATCTCTTTTGGCTCTGTCCTCATTTACAAAAATTCTGGGGTGAAATATTCCAGTGGTTTTCCAGGGTCTATGGAAAGGACATTCCCCCTGATCCAGAGTTGGCACTCTTTGGGTGTTCAGAGACTGCCTTAAGGTACACGAGGGAGGAACAACAGACACTAATGCTCGGCATGGTAGCTGCAAAAAAAATGATTCTAACCGATTGGAAATCACCTACACCCCCGTGTTTCCAGAAATGGCTCAATGAAATGATCACAATCATACAGATGGAGAGGATCCGCTATTACAGATCCAAAGAGCACAACAGGTTTTCGGACATATGGAGCCCATTCATTGACTATCTGAAGGACAAATAACTGCACTCTGCAGAGACTCACCCCTGTATATCATGTTTGACCTGCACCTTGTAACACCTGGCTATACAACACACTTTAATGCTTTGAGTTAAGTCACACTGTTATTTTATTTTCCTGTCTGGCAGTCCTTTTTTTTTTTTTTTTGTTTAGTTTTGTCTGTTTATTTTTGTTCTGTCTCCTCCTTTTTGTTTTGTCTGTTCTTGTCTAGTAAACTGAGAAATAAAGTATTTAAAAAAAAAAACAGCATTCTTGCAATCTTCCATCTTTCCTGCATAATGATTCAAGTCAGGCTTTGTACTGCCGCTTGTCAACCCAGGTTCGGTATCAGTGCTGTCTATTAACGGCCACACTGTTGTCACTATGACGACAACCTCCTTAACTACATTGGGTCAATAATGTGTTTCTGGTTTCGATTTTTGGACACTCTCTGACGTAGCCTACCGTAGCTTAGCGTGTAGTAAACACGCAGTCAGACGTGATGGGGCACATAAGTATTAACACTTACCTCCACGTGGCTGATACCTCTGATGGCTCTCTGCTGCTTCAGGGAGATGGGGTTGCTAATTGTTGGCGTTTACAGGCCATTTTACGCTCTGTTAGCCTGCCTTTATAGCACAGTGTGTGTGTGTGTGTGTGGCGAGAGAGAGAGAGAGAGAGAGAGAGAGAGAGAGAGAGAGAGAGAGAGAGAGAGAGAGAGAGAGAGAGAGAGAGAGAGAGAGAGGGTGAAAGAGAGATAGGGAACGAGAGAATGAGAGATAGAGAGAGAGTGATGATGAGCGTGAAAGAGAGATAGAGGAAGAGAGAGAGAACGATATACAGAAAGAGGGTGAGATAGAGAGAGAGAGAGAGAGAGAGAGAGAGAGAGAGAGAGACAGAGAGAGAGAGAGAGGGGGATAAGTGGGGATATGTCCTGAAGAGCACCCTAGAAGTGCTGTTTCAGTTGCTATGATAGAATTACAAAGGAGCAACCAGATTGGGAGGATGAAGGGGAGGAGGGTGGGGGAAAGGGGGGGTGAAGAGAAGAGAGAGACACAGATGAAGACAGAGAGAGATAAAATACCCATCTGATGATCTTAGTATTCTCAGGGGTGGAAAGTTGGATAGCTCTGTGTATTTACTGTTGTACTGTTGATACTGTTTGTACGTTAAGTAGCCTACGATTCACATTAACTGTTCATACTGTATACGTTAAGTAGCCTACGTTTCACATTTAACTGTTCATACTGTATACCATTAAGTAGCCTACATTTCACATTTAACTGTTCATACTGTATACGTTAAGTAGCCTACGTTTCACATTTAGCGGTTCAACTTTTTCACTTGAAAGGAAATGGCGCCTACAAAAAACAAAAAAACACAGAACGATCTCAGGAGGTAATTTCCGAGCCCAGAAGTTGGACTTGTTTCGGAGGCGGCTACGGACATTATGTCTACCGGTTTTCCAATCTGCTCTCATTAGAATCTGTTGTTCTTTCTCCTGTGCCAGAAAAACAAACCCGGCATTTTCTTTTTTGCCTGGAAAAAGGTTTGTCGAACCTGCTTTTTTGCACTTCAGCCATATGGTCGGGCCTGTTGCAAGCTGTTCAGCGGAGCAGGGAGGCGAAATGTGAGGCACCCAGGGACACCATTAAGAGAGAGGAGGGGTGGGCGAAAGTTAACTTTCCAAGGCTTTGGTTTTTTGTTTCCAAATTCCGCCTCTATCCTCTCAGGAGTCCTCTATCCTCTTATCCGCTCAGGAGTCCTCATCTGATGAAGCGCCTCTACCTGCACCTGCTCTTCATTACCTTGCAGGGTTATAGGATTGATAGTAAAGAGCTTCTGAAGTATATTTACACACATACATACACACACACACACACACACACACACACACACACACACACACACACACACACACACACACACACACACACACACACACACACACACACACACACACACACACACACACACACACACACACTCACACACACACACACACACACACTACACCACACATTCCCCCTCAAGTTGACAGCACCAAGATCTGAAACCAATTTAATATCTGTCATGTCCCTATTAAAATCAAAGTGTTAATTACACCTTATAAAAAGCCTGTCATGTCTCATAATCCAGCACCTCGCCAACGATTCAAACTCAATCAGCCGCTGGGATTCAGGTTTAGCATTTTTACACTGTCAATCTTGAGTTGGCCGGTTGAGGCACAAGGCATCAATTTCAACGTGTTTATTGATCCTGTATGTGACCTTGAGGCATTAGACCCCTTTCTTTCTCCTGGCAGTGTGGTCTGAAGGAATTAGCTAGCTACCACTGTGCCAGAGAAGCAATGCTGGTAGGGGCCAGTTGAGATGCAGATCACGTTAGCATAGCTGGCTGGGTCGCTGGCTGGTTGGTTGGTTAGCGGGCAGGCTGACTGTTGGCTGGCTGGCTGGCTGGCTGGCTGGCTGGCTGGCTGGCTGGCTGGCTGGCTGGCTGGTTGGTTGGTTGGTTGGTTGGTTGGTTGGTTGGTTGGTTAGTTAGCTGGCTGCCTGGCTGGTTGGTTGGTTGATTGGTTGGTTGGTTGGTTGGTTGGTTGGTTGGTTGGTTGGTTGGTTGGTTGGTTGGTTGGTTGGTTGGTTGGTTGGTTGGTTGGTTGGTTGGTTAGCTGGCTGGCTGGCTGGCTGGCTGGCTGGCTGGCTGGTTGGTTGGTTGGTTGATTGGTTGGTTGGTTGGTTAGCTGGCTGGCTGGCTGGCTGGCTGGCTGGCTGGCTGGCTGGCTGGCTGGCTGGCTGGCTGGCTGGCTGGCTGGCTGGCTGGCTGGCTGGCTGGCTGGCTGGCTGGCTGGCTGGCTGGCTGGTTGGTTGGTTGGTTGGCTGACTGGCTGGCTGGCCGGTTGGTTGGCTGCTTGGTTGGTTGGTTGGTTAGCTGACTGGCTGGCTGGTTGGTTAGTTGGTTGGTTAGCTGACTGGCTGGCTGGTTGGTTAGTTTATTGGTTAGCTGACTGGCTGGCCGGTTGGTTGGTTGGTTGGTTGGTTAGCTGACCTGCTGGCTGGTTGATTTGTTGGTTAGTTGGCTTGCTGGCTGTCGAGCTAGATCCAAATCCTGGTTCAACTTCTCAACATTTCAATGAAGAGTTTACTGGACGCTGCCACGATGAATCAAATGCGACTTGTGGTGAAAATAACACATTTTATGTTCTAATCAAGATGTCAGCCCCCAGTAAAGAGACAGACTCTCCATTGACATTTTGAGAAGTTAGACCATTTCAACAACTTCAGGGTAAGTGTTTGACAAATAAGCGGTCTGGATTTTATGTGTCTGTAAAGTCTATGTCCTGGCTGTGATATAATATAGCGGTACGTATACAGCTGGGAACCAGCTTAATGTCTGACCTGGACACTTCTCTCTCACGCTATCCTTTTTGCTTGCCGTCCTTCTCTGTCTCCTGGACATGTCAAAGCCATTATTTTAATGGATGCTCCTATTTCCGTCATGCTTGTGTCAAATATTGTCTTCAGACGGAGAGAGAGAGAAAAGAAAGAAGTGTGTGTGTGTGGGGGGGGGGGGGGGCTTGTTTATCTTAACAGACCAATTTCCTCCTCACCGCTGGATAGATATGTAAGTGGCTAGAAGCTAGTGGAGACTTGTATGGCCACTTGCCCCAGATCTATATATAGAATAACTATAGCTATTACCGACTTTTTTCAAGAGCCAGAGTGGATGATATATGACATCACAGGGGCCGTGATGTCACAGGGGCTGTGATGTCACAGGGGCCGTGATGTCACAGGGGCCGTCATGTCACAGGGGCCGTGATGTCACAGGGGCCGTGATGTCATGGTGACTTCAAGAAGTGACAGCCTTCCTGAACTGGGACTACTTCCGAGGCTCATCACTGACACTTCACAAAGTAGTTCTGTGGAAAACGACGACGCTCGCGTTCTATTATACAGACTAAGAGAAACAGTACGGCTCTGTGACTTGTTTGAATGGTTTCTGGACCACAATGGAGCTCTATTACTTCTGGATATAAATGGTAAATGGTAAATGGTGCATTTATATAGTCCATTTATCCAAATCGCTTTAAAAAAATTTCCTCACATTTTACCCCTTCACACACAGACGGCGGAGGGCGACCATGCCAGGTGCCAACCTGCTCATTGGGATCAGTTAGGGGTTAAGTGTCTCGTTCAAGGACACTTCGAAATTTTTTTTAACATTAAGAACACCGGCCTTGTGCTTTAAGATTTGAAGAGCATGTACGCCGGCCGTTAGCATAAATAGACATTTCACTGCCGTGTCATAACCCGTGTAGCACATCAAGTGTCGACACACACACACACACACACACACACACACACACACACACACACACACACACACACACACACACACACACACACACACACACACACACACACACACACACACACACACACACACACACACACACACACACACACACACACAGCAAAGCACACGCTCTCCTCCGGATGCCTCGCTCATTTTGACCGGAAGCAGATCACTTGCTGCCGACACGTTTTATATCCATACGTTGGTTAAGCGGGTGCCGTATGTGTATTTGCCACACTCGTCCTGTACCGAATTGAGCTTTTTGCCCTAAAGGGACAGAGCGGGAAGGTCAGTGAATGGGAAGTGCAGACGGGCAGAAAAAAGAAAAGGGAATCAGACAAGAGCACAAAGAGCAAATACGATGACCCGCCTTTAGCCTCCCTGATGGAAGCAGCGTAGGTTATAGTTTAAGTGGCTGTCATGTTGATGTCTGGCGCAGATGGCGAGGGGGCGGGAGGCGGGGCGCGGAGGGGCGGAGGACGCATGCCGTGCCTGGCCCCGGGAAATGGGCAAATGCAGTCTGACAGCAAACAAAATGTCACGCAAAGCCAAGATGATTGACACATTTCCCCACCCAATCTCTGGGGGCGGATTCAGGTCGTCAGCAGGATCCTGCCTGCATTCCTGACATTTTGAAGTACTTCTGAGGCGACACGTTTGGGTGATGGAGTCATCTTGAACCCAGTCCTTACAGGATTCACTCAGTTAGACTCAAGCTTCACACTTTGATCCACAGGTTTTAAAAGTAATTTTTCTTTCTTAATATGATAATTAAATGCATATATAATATAATATATAATATAATAATGTATATGTGTAAAGTGCAAGTGCAGAGGCAAGTTATATATCACACGGAGCACACGTCCGTCTATAGACCACTACACTTCCGCGTTACATTGAAATCGGGGAGGAGATTGCGGGGGGGGGCAAAGGAATGAATGTGGATGAGAGCCGTGATGTAAGTGGTTGCAGATACGGCTGTGGGGGTGCTAGAGACATGATCGAATAGACATTTATGCGCCTCAATCTCCTGAACACGGCGCGACCCATTCCTAATCGATCAGAACTAAATCGGCAGAGAAAAAGCCCATTTTAAAGCACCTATTCCCCATGCACATGCGCAGATTGCCCACGGAGTCTGGACGATGCGAGATGACGCACGAATGAATGTGGACTGTCAAGTCAAGAGTTTTATTTGTCACGGCATACAAGTATACAATGAAATGCGGGTGGTCTTGCCCGCAACGATGTGCAATACAGTGGTACAACATGTAATAGAATCCAATAAAAAACGACATTGTGCAATAAACAGGTAACAGGTAACAGGTAACATGGTGGGACATCTCGGTATCTGTACATAGTTATTTACAGGGCATATAGGACATGCTAGGTAGCTTAGTGCAATACACTGTTACTGTTGTTATACTAATATTAAAGTGACCTTTCCTTTTTGGCCATAAGTGTGGGCGTGTTCGGCATGAGTGTGTGTCTGCTCATGTTAAAGTGTTAAAGTGGCTGCTAGTGTGTGAGCGTGCACAGCGTGCGTGTCGTGTGTGTGCTCATGTGTGCTTGTGTGTGGATAGATCAGTGTTCTGTGACACTCAGTGTTCATTGTTCAAGGCTCTGATGGCCTGGGGGAAGAAGCTGAGCCTAAGCCTCTCTGTCCTAGTAGCTGGGGTTCGCAGGCGTCTGCCTGACCTCAGCAGCTGGAACAGGCTGTTATTGGGGTGGTGGGGGTCTTTCATTATTCTGCAGGCTCTGGATTTGCACCTCTTGTTGTATAGAACCTGCAGGGGAGGTAGTGCAATACCCGTGGTACGCTCGGCTGAGCGCACCACTCTCTGTAGGGCCTTCTGTTCCATCAGAGGGGGGAGCTTCGGTGGCCAGTGTCCTTTCAGCCGAACAGGATAATGAAAAAATTATCCCACTAAATGGCCAGACGCGTCTTATGGCGACATCTACAATTACCTCATTGAGTCTCCAGGTAGACTAATGTTTATATTTAAGTGCAGCGGTCTGTAGCCACTCACATTACCACCGAAGCTCCCCCCTCTGATGGAACAGTCCACATTCATTCGTGCGTCATCTCGCGTCGTCCAGACTCCGTGGGCAATCCGCGCATGTGCATGGGGAATAGGTGCTTTAAAATGGGCTTTTTCTCTGCCGATTTAGTTCTGATCGATTAGGAATGGGTCACGCCGTGTTCAGGAGATTGAGGCGCATAAATGTCTATTCGATCATGTCTCTAGCACCCCCACAGCCGTATCTGCAACCACTTACATCACGGCTCTCATCAACATTCATTCATATGCTCCCCCCGCAATCTCCGCCCCGATTTCAGAATCCCGGAAGTGTTGCGGTGGTCTATTTCAGTAAGTGAGGATCCTACACCGGTAACACATTTAATTGCCGTTAATGTTATAAATGTATCTGATGTTCTCTTCATGTTCGACACTTTTAATTGGTGTCTTAAAGGAATACATTTTGAATTTCAGTTGATTTCTAGTTCTTTATTTGACGCTTGCCTCACTGGAGGAAAATATTTCCATATAATGTCCTTCAGTTTCCCCAGAAATACCACGCTAACTTTATTAGCATTCATTGTTAAAACCCAGCTAGCTGCAGGCCTTATGCTAGTACAGTATTGCCCCTCAGTTTCAATGAAGGAATGCTAAAAAAGCAACAGTTGTGATTGGAGGATAAAAAAAGAGGGCAGGGTTTGAGATACTGTAGGTCAGTTGTTGAAAAGATACAGGATTTGTCCCCTTCAGTGTTGGGCAGGGGGTCATCCCTATGTTCTCCGGGTCCTATATTCCCCGGGTTCTATGTTCCCCCCCCGCTTAAAAAAAAAGAAAAAGAAAAGGGTCCTATGTTCCCCACTCCCGAAATAAAGGTTCTATGTTCCCCAGTCCCGCCCGCTCCCAAACACTCCAGAACAATAAAAGGGTTATATGTTCCCCGCTGAAATAAAGGTCCTATGTTCCCCGGGTCCTATGTGCCCCGCTGAAATAAAGGCTCGCCAAATGTCCCCCGAACAAAAAAAGGGTTCTATGTTCCCCGCTGAAATAAAGGTCCTATGTTCCCTGGGTCCTATGTTCCCCGCTGAAAAAAAGGCTCGCCAAAATGTCCGTCAGTCACTCGAGTATTTCATCATGCACCTGATGCGATGATGCAGGATATATATTAACAGCTCCTTCTTTTAATACACACTTATATCGTACAGTAACGTCAAATAAACATGTACAGTCCCGGCTGAAATAAAGGTTCTATGTTCCCCGCAGCTCGCCACCAAGGCTTCCCGTAAGAGCGCACCGGCTACCGGCGTGCAACAGATTCACACGTAGGCCTATTGTCCGTCAGTCACTCGAGTATTTTGTACGGTGTACCGTTTCATATTAATGTACTTATATACAGGCATTTATATACAGGTAAGGTAAACAAAGTGGAGTTCGGAGGGATATTGGCACAATGCGAGGTCAACTAATTTGTCTGTCTGTGTTTTCAGCACCACTCAGGAGGGAACAGCTCCTGCCAAGACAGGAGCTGTTCCCTCCTGAGTGGCGCTGAAACACAGCCTGATGCGCTGTCCAAATCGGGACGTTTGGTCACCCTAACACACACACACACACATACACAATTACACAATTACACATGTTGCACCATCTATCTACACTCTCACACAACTCTGTCGCTTTTTCGGGAGTAGCGGGGAACATCGGACCCTTTTTTAGTCATGAAGTGTACGTTTGAGAACACTACCGTAATGACAGAGAAATGAAGCAAGCTGACATGGTCGGCCCTTGCACAACTCGGCGCTTTTTCGGGAGCCGCAACGGGAGTGGAGAACATAGGACCCGGCGAACATAGAACCTTTTTTATCGCTACCGGGGAACATAGGACCCGGGGAACATAGGACATGCTCCCATGGGCAGTAACGTGTTATTTAGTAACTTGTTACTATAATTGTATTACTTTCCCAATAACAACTAAAATAAGGCTCTACATAATAGTAATTATATTACAGTTACTAATCCAAAATAACTCTCTAGTCTAGTTCCTTTGATTTGGGAAAGAGTTGTTCACATTCACAAATATTTCTGGACTGTAAAGTCCATTAGATCATAGGAATAATATGTATGCATTTTTTTAAACAGGCATAGTTCCCCTCTAATGGAGAACATGCTAGTGTTGAGTAATTGGACATAATTATATGCACTGAATATAATCAACTAGGGCCCGTGCTTTGCTTGTAGATGGGCTTCGTGGGAAAGTGTAGCGCCGTGTGTACGGTAAAACATACAGTGTATATCAATTTGAAATGGAATCCTGGGAATTTGCTTGTGTTCATTATTTTCTACAAAGGACGGCGCTGTTTACTGTGATTACAGGCAAGGCGGTGATGCCCCTATAGCATCGAGGAGCAGCCGGGTACAGTGTCAATAATCACAGTATTATTGCTTTTATATAACAGTTATCAACGCGCATGCTACCGTATAATGTGTGACATCCAGGAAAAATACATTATTATCATTTAATTAAATTTCAAACCTTTATTTACACTCAAAAGGCAACTGAGGTTTCCCTCATTTACAGTCACATTGAGTGTACACAAAAAAAGGCATACAAAATCACACCGAAAATAAAATTGTAACAATAAGACAAGTAATAGTAATAATCAATAGTATAATTGGTAGCTTACCAATAATGATGTAGTATAAGGAGGTAACTTACCCAACCAACCAAACGCTGTTTACAAACATACCGTGTTCGAGCCAATCAGCAATACCAACTGAGTCATGTGACTAAGTTACCCCGGACCTGCACGAGCTGCTGCGCCAAAAGAAGTACAATGGGGCTCTATGGAGAAACCATGACTAAAAGTTCTTTTAAAACGAAAATGGCTGGATGTAATTTTGCCAAATCAGCACGGCTGTGAGTGTGAGTCTTTCACCTTTTACATATCTAGCTTTGGCATAGATTGATTGTTTAGATCGCTAGCATGGCTAACAAATGCAAATATATTGTGGTCTGCCCCGTTGTTCTGACCAGGATTTACGTTCCTTTCTCCCTCGGGTCTCGTGCGCATATTTGTCATGACGTCGGCGGTGAACGGCTCTATAAGGGCCTTAAAAATGACCAACCAACTATTATTGCTTTTATATAACAGTTATCAACAGTAACACGTGTGCTACCGTAGGAAGTGTGACATGCAGGATAAATACATTGTAGCTACATTCATTTGAATTGATTGTTATCCTTACTTGTCTTATTGTTATGCTTTTACATGCCTTTTTTCTGCTTAAACTCTGTATGTACACTCAACGTGACTGTAAACTAGGGAAACCTCAGTTGCCTTTTCGAGTTTAAATAAAGGTTTGAAATTAAATGAAATGAAATTAAATTAAACGATCGGCATTGCTGGAACACCTAAAACAAATGCTTTACGAGGCCAGACTATTGCAAAGTGTAAACCTAGAAACATGTATATTGAGTCAATGATGGTGAGTTAAATTAAAAATCTATTTACACGAGGCTCGCGGGTCCAGGGAGGGGGTGTGCATGGCACAGGGAGCGCAGCGGCATTGAAACAGAGAGCCAAGAGAGAGTCGTAGACTGTGAACTCTACATATGTATGCATGTATTCATGTAAATGTATTTTAGCCCGCCGTAGGCTTTTCATGATCAATTCCCTGCCATGTTTCAGGCCTAAATGGAAATGAAAGAGCAGATACCCAACCTCCTCTTGACCTGAAGGCTGTCTGCAGTGATGGGAATACAGTACCACACACACACACAGCTCCCTACCCACCTCCTGCGTCTCCTCTCTGTGTCTTTCCTGTCAGAGGAGGGGGGGGGGGGTCTCTCCTGCTGCCCGTTCTCTCATGGATGAAATGAAGTATCCTGCACTGTGCGGATGGGTCAGTGTGACGGGGGTTCTAATGCCCTGGCCAGTCGGCTAAAGGAGGTTTATGGAGATGGGGGGGGGGGGGGGGGTTGGGGGGAGTGGTAGAGAGAAAGCTTCCTCTACTCTCTTCCCTGATGGCTGAATCACGGCTATTTGCTCTGTGCGCATCTAAAGCAGCAGGGCCGCGCCATGTCGACGCGTCAGTGGTTTTGTTCAACCGAAGCAGTTAGGAGGAACCGATGGGCTGCTTACTGATGAGAGAAAGATCCCAGTCAAGACAGACATTTTCTGGATGCTTGTAAAAAGCAAGGTGCTCAAGCCTATTATAACCTATTATAACCACTATGCAGCACTTATGATCTATTATAACTAGGGATGCTCGATATTGGCTTTTTTACCGATATACCGATATTGTCCACAGTGGCGGCCGGTGGGTACTTCGCCACTAGGGGCGCTATACCAAATATTTTGTACAGTACAGTACTGTACCACGCAAGACTCATGGCAAGACGTGAGCGATTCGACTCACGCTCACGGCAATGAATCGGCTCTTATGAACGAGTCGCTCAGCTGTTACTACAACAACACACAACCAGTCAAATAAAGTATAGTCTAGACTCTAATTCACAACTTGAAACACAATATAAATAGAAAAGTTAGAAACAAAACTCGCCCGTCTCCAAACACAGGCAGATCTCTCCCTCTCTCCTTCTCTCTCTCACACACAGCGCGACGTGGAATCGATTCGTTACACAATCAGACCTATTATATACCAAGAATAACTTCAGTATGAGTACAGGGCTGTACACATATTTTGCATATTGTTAAACGAGCCAAGGCTAGCTATTAAACTATCGATATGAATCGAAAATCTGGGACCCTGATGTAAACAAGACAAACGTCTTTCTCTGGTCTGCATCCCCTTAACAATTGTGTGTATTGAGCCGTACTGTATTGTACCCATTCTGCAATCTGTTAATAAAGTTCTCATTCATTCATTCATTCAAACATAGACGATATTGAACAAGCCATAATCCACGTATTTTTAATCCGAGAGAGCTGCAGTAGTTAAATCAATGAGCCATCGACATAGTCAGTGTGGTAAGTAACGTTATTATTGCATCCAAGATTCATGAATGGCCAGCAGTAGTACTGCTCCTAAAAAAACTATTTACAAACGTTAACGTTAAGCACAGAGAGAGAGAGAGAGAGAGAGAGAGAGAGAGAGAGAGAGAGAGAGAGAGAGAGAGAGAGAGAGAGAGAGAGAGAGAGAGAGAGAGAGAGAGAGAGAGAGAGAGAGAGAGAGAGAGAGAGAGAGACTCACTGTTTAGTTGAAACGTCCAGGGCAGGAGAGCTTGATAAACGTGTATAATCCGCCATATAGCTTGTTAGCCAAGTGTTAGCTCAGCTGAGCTCGTTAGCACAACACTCAACAAGTACATTCCTTTGTCCATTTCCGCTCGAACAGACTGCAAACTACCTGGCGTTCTATCGCCATGCTCTAAGACAAACTCTAACCTTAACCAACTTTGAAAGAGTGCCTAAGCTTAACAGTCTAAAGAACTTGCAGTCATGGCACGGCACGCTCTAAGACAAACAACCGTCCTAGACCAACCTAGGAACCAAGCTAGAAGCTAGAATTGGAACATTAGAAATTGGATTCGGCCAATCAGAGATCGTCTCTGTGAAATTCTGCCATGGAAAAGAATACTGGCGTCGGCCAATCAGAGAGCGTCTCCGCGAAATGCGGCTATGGAAATTCTTCACGGAAGTTTACGCTGCTGCCTAGACCGCTTCAAATCGCGCTCGGATTCCAACATAATAGTCATATTTCAACGCACAACGCCGTATGCACTGATTGGCTGTGACGGAGACAGCGATCAAACTGTGACGCGCACTCAGAGCGCTATCGCTTCTAGCCCGGGCGAGAAATACGAAAAAATTAAAAAAAAACGTCACTTCCTGCTCATGAAAACGATGTTTTTTTAATTTAGATAATAACGTTATATTGTGCATTGGAAATACAAACATACTTAAAATGAGTAAATATTATTAATTTTAAACATGTTTATATTATTTATAGGGCTACAAAACACAAAAACGAAAAAGTTTTATTGTCTTCTTCTCTGATTTAACAGCAGCTGGCCAGCAGGTGGGTCGGCGCCCTAGCGCCCCTAGTGGTAGAGCCGCCACTGATTGTCCAACTCTTAATTTCCGATACCGATATCAACCGATATCAACCGATACCGATATATGCAGGGTTTCCCCCCCCCCAAAATGGAATAATTTCAGGTAATTAACATTACATATCTCTTGTTGTGGAATTAACACAATATTATGCATACTTTTGACAATAAATAAAATCAGAATTTGTTCTTACTTGCTTGCCTGGGTAAATAAAGGTTATAGAAATGTAAAAAAAAAATATATATATATATATATATTTCGGTATCACATTTTAATGCCGATATCGGCCGATAATATCGGTGGGCCGATAATATCGGACATCCCTAATTATAACCACTGTGCAGCACTTATAATCTATTATAACCACCATACAGCACCTATAACCTATTATGACCACTGTAGAGCACCTATAACCTATTATAACCACCCTACAGCACATATAACCTATTATAACCACTGAGCAGCACTATTATTGTATATATATTATAACATATTTAAAAGAAGAAAGTGCCTCTCCTGGTAGTGTACGCTTTTCCTTCTACCTGCTTCATCTGCAGTTCTAGTCTGGAATCAATGCACCTGCATATCAGTGATGTTTATGGGCAAAATCTGGATGCAACAGTTGTACACATTTCACTGGTTGTGGGTCCTGTATGCACAGGCCTCATAGGCTGTCTACACAGTGCAGGTCACCTTCCTGACGATGTCTACTTGGTTAGAGAGCAGAGACAAAACACACACATGAGTTGTTGCCTGTGGTTGTGTATCATATAGAGGTCATCTGATTGGTCAAATAATGTGTATTCTTAACACGCAGACATTTCAACATCCTGTCTACACTAACCATGTGTATTTTATATACAGGTTATAAGCAAGTGCTGCTCCCTTCATCTTTCTTTACAGCAGGGATTCACAGTTTGCATCTTCAACATTGTATAGTGTGATACATGTGATAAAGATAACATTACTTGGGTAGGAGGTTAGACTGGTGCACGCTATGTAACAAGTAACATGTATAGGCAGGCTCCATGGCTTTCAAACCCATGCCTATGCAGCCTAAAAGCTTTTTGCTGTTGTTTTTTCGGTGCCGCGCTCGTCCGTGCAAGCCCTCAAATAAATGCTGAAACCTACTCCGCTGTGGGCCCCAAAGTAGGGGTCAGCGTTCATTTATACCGACTGACAGCATGGTAGGGAATAGGGCTTAGGGGTCCAACATTCTGAACTACCCTTTTAGCACTTTGCTTGCCAAACCTGAACCGACCCGAGAGTTGCGTGAGCACAACACTGACTCAAGCCTATACGTTGCCAGTAGATACACTATCGGTGTATATTTGAAACTTTGGACCCAAATAAAAAATTTGCAGCACAGAGTTATTCTTTGGTTATTCCTCTTTTCTTTATTTAACCAGGCAGAAGTATTAGTTACAATGAAGGCCTGGCGAGAGGACACAACGGATAAAAGCCTAGGACTAGATAGGACTAGATAAGACTAAGACTAGAGAAGACTAAAACTAGAGAAGAATAAGACTAGAGAAGACTAAGACTAGAGAACAATAAGACTAGAGAAGACTAAGACTAGAGAACAATAAGACTAGAGAACAATAAAACTAGAGAAGACTAAGACTAGAGAACAATAAGACTAGAGAACAATAAGACTAGAGAAGGCTAAGACTAGAGAACAATAAGACTAGAGAACAATAAGACTAGAGAAGGCTAAGACTAGAGAAGACTAAGACTAGAGAATAATAAGACTAGAGAAGACTAAGACTAGAGAACAATAAGACTAGAGAAGGCTAAGACTAGAGAATAATAAGACTAGAGAAGACTAAGACTAGAGAAGGCTAAGACTAGAGAAGACTAAGACTAGAGAACAATAAGACTAGAGAATAATAAGACTAGAGAACAATAAGACTAGAGAAGACTAAGACTAGAGAATAATAAGACTAGAGAAGACTAAGACTAGAGAACAATAAGACTAGAGAAGGCTAAGACTAGAGAATAATAAGACTAGAGAACAATAAGATTAGAGAAGGCTAAGACTAGAGAATAATAAGACTAGAGAAGACTAAGACTAGAGAATAATAAGACTAGAGAACAATAAGACTAGAGAAGACTAAGACTAGAGGACAATAAGACTAGAGAAGACTAAGACTAGAGAAGGCTAAGACTAGATAACAATAAGACTAGAGAAGGCTAAGACTAGAGAACAATAAGACTAGAGAGCAATAAGACTAGAGAAGGCTAAGACTAGAGAATAATAAGACTAGAGAAGACTAAAACTAGAGAACAATAAGACTAGAGAAGGCTAAGACTAGAGAATAATAAGACTAGAGAAGACTAAGACTAGAGAACAATAAGACTAGAGAAGACTAAGACTAGAGAACAATAAGACTAGAGAACAATAAGACTAGAGAATAATAAGACTAGAGAAGACTAAAACTAGAGAACAATAAGACTAGAGAAGGCTAAGACTAGAGAATAATAAGACTAGAGAAGACTGAGACTAGAGAAGGCTAAGACTAGAGAAGACTAAAACTAGAGAACAATAAGACTAGAGAAGAATAAGACTAGAGAAGGCTAAGACTAGAGAAGACTAAGACTAGATAACAATAAGACTAGATAAGACTAATACTAGAGAAGACTAAGACTAGAGAAGGCTAAGACTAGAGAAGGCTAATACTAGACTAATAGTCATAGTATTTGTCGACTAATTGATTTTTTTTGTATCCACTTTTTCTCCTCTTTTTCTATTTCTCTCCCATCCCAATTACCCGCTGTGCCAATTCTCCCCTCCCCTGTCTTGAACGTTGCTCGCATATGCCCCCCACTGGCCGGTTGTAGGGAGGATAGAAGCCTTGCATCACGTGTCCCCTCCGATACACGAGGAGGCAGCCTGTCACATCTTTTCACCTGCCAGCGCGGACTCTCATTGGCGAGGTGTAACGTGTCGTGTGGGAGGCTCACACTACCCCCGCCATTTCCTGTCTCTGCTGTGCAGGCGTCCCCAACCGACCTGTAGGAGTCGCTGTCCACAACGTCCAGATTACCACCCATCGACTTCCACCCGCTAACTCTGCCAATTGAGTTAGTATGACGACTGGCCCAAGCCGGAGGCAACGCAGACAGCCGGAGTCGAACCCGTTGTCTCTTGCGTTGGTGACGAGCGCAATGTCCGCTGCGCCACCCAGCCGCCGACTAATTGATTTGTTGATTTCATAGACAAATTTGTAAACATTTTGTTTCCCACATGCGACACAGAAGGACCTCTGTGAATCTGTTGCTTACCAAAGATGTGCTCATCATTCTTTCAGAAAATAACAGGGAAAAGCATAGAAATCGACTAATCGACTTCCAAGGTGGCAGCGCTAACCCGGACACTAGATTTAGAAAACATTGCAAAACATTGTTTAATAAAGACAGGGTTAGAGGAGCTTCACTTATTGATCCAACTCAAATCATAACATTTTAGCTGTATTATTTCATCACTTAAAATCTCAGAACCTGCATCTTTACATTCAGTCTGCCTCAACTAGACTCGCATCCATGTCACACTCTGCTTCTCTGTAGAAAGAGAGGCATGGATTGACTCTGGTGTTGTATGCGGTGGTAGAAAGAGTGTGTCGCCTGTTTATAAAGTACAATGTGTTCAGAACAATGTCCTGAACAGCTTATATTGGCTTCGCCATGAAGTCAGATGGCTATTTGCGACTTGATTGATCGTGATGGATTACTTCAGGTTGCTTGTGGAAATGTAAGTGTTCGGGGGGGTTGGGGGGGTGGGGATGGAGTAGCTTTGGGCAACAGAGCAAATCATTGAGACAATCGACCAAGAGCTGTGTGGTCAATTTGAGCGTAAGGAATTAAATATGGACACAGGCCTTTTTTTTTTTTTTTTTTTTTTTTTGAGTGTCCCCTCCCTGTGGCTTTGCCCCTGTCCTCCATCTGCCCTCATCTATCTCACTATTTTTCTTATCTACATTAATTCTTGTACTATGGTTTGGACCTCTTTGGTCCTCTCTTCTTCCTCTCTCTTCCTTGCATTTTCTCTGCTCTCTCCTTTTCTTTGTTCTCCTCTAAGCACACTCATTACACGCACACACTGCTGCTACTTACAGCTGTACACTGTAATTATCATTAATCTTTTTCTTTTGAATTTATCCACAGTTTGTTTACCTTTAAAAAAAATGAATAATAATAATAAAAAAAAAAAAAAAAACATACCTTGTATTGTATAGTTTGCATAGATATAATATATGTTGTGTATTTTGTTTAATGGTTGAGGAGCCGGATAAAACAAGCATGTCACGTTTTTCTGAATGTATGTACATTTAAAAAAGCTGTGACAATCTGAATCTCTCCTCTCCTCTCCTCTCCTCTCCTCTCCTCTCCTCTCCTCTCCTCTCCTCTCCTCTCCTCTCCTCTCCTCTCCTCTCCTCTCCTCTCCTCTCCTCTCCTCTCCTCTCCCCTCCTCTCCTCTCCTCACCTCACCTCCTCTCCCCTCCTCTCCTCTCCTCTCCTCACCTCACCTCCCGTCACCTCCTATCCTCTCCTCTCACCTCCTCTCTTATCTTCCTCTCCTCTCCTCTTCTCTCCTCTCTCCTCTCCTCTCCTCTCCTCTCCTCTCCTCTCCTCTCCTCTCCTCTCCTCTCCTCTCCTCTCCTCTCCTCTCCTCTCCTCTCCTCTCCTCTCCTCTCCTCTCCCCTCCTCTCCTCTCCTCTCCTCTCCTCTCCTCTCCTCTCCTCTCCTCTCCTCTCCTCTCCTCTCCTCTCCTCTCCTCTCCTCTCCTCTTTAAGGGAGCTCAGTAGCAGTGTGTTAGTGCTGCTGACATGAACAATGACTCTGTGGTCTCAGCTCTGGCTGGAAGGAGCACCTCGACAATGCGCTCTGATTGTTCTCAAATTGCCGGGCTGGGGGAATCACTTGTGTTCAACACCTTAAAGTGCTTCTGATTCCACTGAGACAAGCATCTCTGATTCTCACATATTCTTCATTTTTCTTACTCCCCACCCCATCCTTGTTTTATTTATTGGGCAACAGAGAGTATAGTGTTATCAGAATATCCATCATTGTGCAGTTGAAGAAAAGCATAGCGAAGGCAGAGCAGTGCAATGCTGGTACGGTACCAGCTGGTCCTTGGTTCTGTTCCTGGTTCTGCTAAGGTCATTCTCTCTATCTGCACATGCGTGTCTGCGCGTGTATGCATGCTTGCGTGTGTGCGTGGTGCATGTGACATCATCCATTCTTACCCACCATGTGAGCTACTGCTACTTCTGGAGTAGAGACCTGGGACTTGGTATTTGTACCTAAAGTATTTGCACTGTAAAATTCAGTAGGCCTATCATTATTATATGTAACTACACTGCACGTTAAGTTGCTAGGCCCTGTAAAAAAAAAAAAAAATGAGCTGATACATACTCAAGTCAAGTCAAGTCAAGAGTTTTATTTGTCACGGCATACAAGTATACAATGAAATGCGGGTGGTCTTGCCCGCAACGATGTGCAATACAGTGGTACAACATATAATAGAATCCAATAAAACAACATTGTGCAATAAACAGGTAACAGGTAACATGGTGTGACATCTCGGTATCTGTACATAGTTATTTACAGAGCATATAGGACATGCTAGGTAGCTTTGGTAGTGCAATACACTGTTACTGTTGTTATACTAATTTAAAGTGGCCTTTCCTTTTGGCCATAAGTGGGTGTGTGCGGCATGAGTGTGTGCCCGCTCATGTTAAAGTGTTAAAGTGGCTGCTGGTGGGTGAGCGTGCACAGCGTGCGTGTCGTGTGTGTGCTCATGTGTGCTTGTGTGTGGATAGTTCAGTGTTCTGAGGCACTCAATGTTCATTGTTCAAGGCTCTGATGGCATGGGGGAAGAAGCTGAGCCTAAGCCTCTCTGTCCTAGTAGCTGGGGTTCGCAGGAGTCTGCCTGACCTCAGCAGCTGGAACAGGCTGTTATTGGGGTGGTGGGGGTCTTTCATTATTCTGCAGGCTCTGGATTTGCACCTCTTGTTGTATAGAACCTGCAGGGGAGGTAGTGCAATACCCGTGGTACGCTCGGCTGAGCGCACCACTCTCTGTAGGGCCTTCTTGTCCTGTGCCGTGCTGTTTCCATACCAGGCAGTGATGTTTCCAGTCAAGATGCTCTCTACAGCTCCTGAGTAGAAGGACTGGAGTATCTTCCCCGATACTCTGAACTTCCTTAACTGTCTCAGGTGGTAGAGGCGCTGCTTCGCCTTCTTTACCACTGTGTCTATGTGTGTTGACCATGTCAGATCCTCTGAGATGTGGACCCCCAGGTACTTAAAGCTGCTCACCCTGTCCACGGTAGCCCCGTTAATCATCAGTGGTGTGTGTGTCTCCTGCTGTCCTCTCCTATAATCCACATTCAGCTCCTTGGTTTTACCAATGTTCAGGAGCAGGCTGTTGTCCTGGCACCAGCGTTCCAGTACCTCAACCTCCTCCCGGTAGGCCTTCTCGTCGTTGTCCGAGATCAGCCCCACCACCACCGTGTCGTCTGCGGACTTCACTATGGAGTTGGAGCTGAACTTGGCCACACAGTCGTGTGTGTATAGTGAGTACAGCACGGGGCTCAGAACACAGCCCTGGGGGGACCCGATGCTCAGGGTGATGGTGTTGGAGGTCTGACCCCCCACCCTGACCGCCTGGGGTCTTTCACTCAGAAAGTCCAGTACCCAGGCGCTCAGAGCGGAGCTCAGACCCAGCTCGATCAGCTTGTCCACCAGTCTGGTGGGGACTATGGTGTTGAACGCTGAGCTGTAGTCAATGAACAACAGTCTCACATAGCCCCCCTTCTGACGGTCCAGGTGAGAGAGGGTGCTGTGCAGTACTTGGGAGACCGCATCGTCAGTGGACCTGTTTGGCCTGTATGCAAATTGCATAGGGTCCATATCGCTGGGGAGGGAGGCACAAATGTGATCCTTGACCAGCCTCTCGAAACATTTCATGGCCACAGTACTCGTATCACTACAGAAATATGTAAGTAATTTAGATTATTTCACTACTGATGATGAAACCATTTCCTGGGTAACGATTTCAACTAGGGATGTCCGATATTATCGGCCTACCGATATTATTGGCCGATATTGGCATACAAATGTGATATCGGAAAATATCGGTATCGGTTTTCCAAAAAATTCAATAATTTTTCTTTATTTTTTTTACATTTATTTAACCTTTATTTACCCAGGCAAGCAAGTAAGAACAAATTATTATTTTATTTATTGTCAAAGTATGCATAATGTTGTGTTAATTACACGACAAGAGATATGTAATGTTAATTACCTGAAATTATTCTGTTTTTGGGGGGGGGGGGAAACCCTGCATATATCGGTATCGGTTGATATCGGTTGATCGGAAATTAAGAGTTGGACAATATCGGTATATCGGTATCGGTAAAAAAGCCAATATCGAGTGTAACTGCCCCCCGGCTTGGTGGTGAAATAAATATGCGGTTATGTTTCGTACAGATGCTTTTATTTATTTTCTCTTTTTTCTTTTGCATTTCAGCTTAGCAGTACTGTAGCTTTTCTTTGGTAGTTTGTCGTTGCACCGTGTTTGTACAGGTAGTGACGGTTGCATCATTTGCTCCGTTTGCACCGTGAAAACTGCATAGGACAGTCAAACACAAACATACAATTAGTTACATAGTTCACAGTTCACCCAACGTGTTCAAACAAACATTTGAATTCAAAGCTATTAAGGGTGAACTCGTCTTCCATAACAAAAGGCACTCAGGGAAAAACAATGATAAATAATAACGTTACTTGTCCGGCAGCAGGTGCCTTTGATTAGAAGCTACTCAGTGAGTGCACCACTTTACATGTTTATAAATGTTTGGCAGTTACACACATAAATATAGACCTCTTCAACAACAGTAATAATAATAATACATTTTAGTGTTCGACATACCTTATTCCGCTTTACCAAGGGGAGTTATTTACTGGAGTAAGGTTCTTCTATTATACATAATTCGCTGTCTGCTCCGTCGTTGTCTCTGAGTTACTTCCGCCTTGGTCACACAGGATGCTGTGACCTTTATACTATAGGAAAGACGAGCTCTGCCCCCATGTGGACACGAAATGAAAATGCACAAGTGGCTCCGAAATATTCTTTTCTTAAATAGAGAGCTCAGTATTCTGAGCCAATACAGAGAAGTTGATCATCTAGACCAACGCAAATCAAAGCTTACTGACAATAAAGATGATAGGCATCTTTACCCTTGGCGGTCAGTTACATCGAGCATCCCTAATTTCAACCCCTATTTTCAGATGTCAACCCTTGTTAGCTTTGTTTTGAAGGGCCACTACCCAGTCGAGGGCACTCCAAAATGTGGGGGGTAGGGCCAAGTGGAAGGGGATTAGGACTGGGCCTTAGTTCCTCCAACAGGTCTCCCTCATATTTGGTGATTGGATCCACCCTCAATGACATTTCACCCTTGTGACCAACATTTTAAGATAACACATAACTTCAATGATATTTCATAGTGAGGTTTAGCAAGCATTTCATTTTTCAAACTGCAAATATCTCATTTAGGAACAAAACTCACGTGTTTCTGTGAGTGTGTGTGTGTGTGTGTGTGTGTGTGTGTGTGTGTGTGTGTGTGTGTGTGTGTGTGTGTGTGTGTGAGTGTGAGTGTGAGTGCGCGTGTGTGTGTGTGTGTGTGTGTGTGTGTGTGTGTGTGTGTGTGTGTGTGTGTGCGCGTGTGTGTGTGTGTGTGTGTGTGTGTGTGTGTTTTAGCGACATGTCATCCATGGTACGTCTCCTCTTTGACCTCTGGATCACCTTTGAACCCGTTATATCTGATGACGTCGACTAAACAGGTCTCCCGCATACCCAGTTCTGAGCGGTGGCTCTCGCTCTCTCTTTTTTTTAATACCCTACACCTCCAACAGCATTCGTCCCTCCCTGCATGGCGAACGGCGGCGTGTGTCCGCGGGGGTGAAAGGAGGTTCCAGGTCGTGTTCGTGGTGAAGAGCGCGTGCGCGTCACCAGGGCTCGCAAGTGTGACAGGCCTGCCATTACCTGAGAGCGATAGCTGCGATTCAGGAGCTATAATTACAGGCCTGTCAGCCGGCGCGGCCTGGCCGACAATACCATGTCCAACGCACTTTAATTGAAAACACCAAGAGATTGGCATGCCACATTATTACTCCTTTGCTCGGAGACCAATAAGGCGCTTTATTGGAAAATAGAATATTGCATTGTTTACTTTGCATTCGGCGACGGTCCGCGTGACAGTGACGCGAGGAATTAATTCATACGTCTACAGTACAATTACACGCACTGCGCCGTGCAGCGTGTTTCCGCCTGCCTGTGTCTTGGGATAACAAAGGCTTTTGTAATGGCTGTTGTTCCCGTGTTTTTGTAGCGGTGACAGCTGTTTAAATGCTGCGGCGTGAACTGGGCCCTGCTACATTGATTTCTGTCTGTGGTTATGTCAGTGTGTATGTATGTCAGAGCAGACCACGAGGCTGGTGTGTTGCATCGTGATGCACAGGTTCCACCTTGTAGCCTTGGCGCCGTATAGCGGCTGAGGGTTTCACTCCAAAACACTGTATTTTGGAAGGTTTTTGATTGGATCCACCCTCAATGACATTTCCCCCTTGTGACCAATGTTTTCAAGACTGGAGGCGACAGTGGTAAATGCACAATTTACCATTTAACTCATTACTTCCATGATATTTCATAGTGAGGTTTAGCAAGCATTTAATTGTTCAAACACTCACGTGTTTCTGTGTTGTATCAGGGCTGCGTGTGTGTGTGTGTGTGTGTGTGTGTGTGTGTGTGTGTGTGTGTGTGTGTGTGTGTGTGTGTGTGTGTGTGTGTGTGTGTGTGTGTGTGTGTGTGTGTGTGTGTGTGTGAGTGTGTGTGCGTGTGTGTGTGTTTTAGCGACATGTCATCCATGGTACGTGTCCTTTGACCTTTGGATCACCTTTGAACCCGTTATCTCCGACGACGTCGATGCACGCGCTCCTTCCCCGGCACGGTGGGGCTTATCACCTGCCACTCTGCACCCATCCTGTTTGGATGCAGGACAGGTCCCACAGCCTCGGCCCCCGGCCTCCGCCTGACCTTTCCCCCCTGCCAACGAGACAGGGACCTGGGCCAGGGCTTTGAAGGATGCCCCCCGTCTTAATCCCACCCCTGCATCGATGTGTTGCGTTTGTCAGCACGCGCCACGGGTCTCAAAGGCCCGGAGGAGACTCTGCATGAGGGAGAAATAAATAGAAAGTAGAAATCGATATGCTCTGCATCATCAGCGTGCCCCCGCGCCGCGCTCTACGGAGTAGGTTCGTCCGGCGCAATATCTCCACAGACGCACACGGTCATTAGAGTTGGGAAGATCCGCTCGCCGGTTCGATAATGCACTTGTGGGTTGTTTGGTCGCGGGAAGCGCCAGCGGGGTCTTCCTACCGTGGCGGGGACCTATCCGCCGAATTCAGCTGAGCTCATCTGTAGCGGTGGAAGTTGGACGGAAAGTTGAGGTAACTTCGTATAATGGAGTCAGCGATGCGACGGGCAGCACGGCACCTCTAACCGACTTTTCCTTTTCATCTCGGTCTCTCTCCCTCTCTCTCTCTCTCTCTCTCTCTCCCTCTCTCTCTCTCTCTCTCTCTCTCTCTCTCTCTCTCTCTCTCTCTCTCTCTCTCTCTCTCTCTCTCTCTCTCTCTCTCTCTCTTTCTCTCTCTCTTTCTCTCTCTCTCCCTCTCTCTCTCTCTCTCTCCCTCTCTCTCTCTCTCTCTCCCTCTCTCTCTTACTGTAGCCCTCTTTGAGTTTTGCTGACAGGGCAGAAACGGAGGCGACTGCCAGTGATGTAAAGCTGCCAGTGTTTATATACGGCTTTACTGGCCGCCTTTCCAAGATAAGCCGCTGTCGCTGCATCTACATGATGAGCGATCACATATTGAAGACGTAGGATCTCGCAGCTGATAAAAAAAAAAAAAGGCACTTTTTTTCATCAAACCCTCAAACCCTGTCGAGCTTTGCGGCTTACTGTGTCGGCCAGGGATTAGGATCAGGTCAGCAGGTGGGGCGGTTTATACGGTGGTTATACGATGTTCTCTGTGATTTGACAGCTGTTTATACTCTCCTTTTTTAACAGTTTGAAAAGAGGAAATCTATCGTTTAAAACACCCTGGATGGGCTGGCATGCCTGAACAGGACAAAAGGAAATGCCTGGTTGAGAAGCTTCCTGTAGCGAGTCTGCCATGTTGTGGCCATTGTGAGTGGATTGTGTTCAAAGCACCATCTGTATTGATCAGACAAAGGAGCTGGTATTCAAACAGGCTCAGGTTGGAGTGTTATCGTCGTAGACTATTGTTACTCTGGTAAAGGTCTAGTCTTCCTTTCACTGTCCTACACTGTAATCATAGTAATCACAATAATCACAACTACCCTCCTCATACTATAGTTTACCTATATAATTATGTATGATAGATAGATATGATAATGCTGTAGTGTATACTGTATATATATATAAATAATCGCTGCATATATCTATCCACACCTGTCTGTATTTACCTGCACATAGTCCTTTTACACATCTGTAGATACTATACCAGTATGACTACTACCATACTGTCTTTATACCTGTATCACTGTACATATTATACTACAACTCTGTACATACATCTGATTAGCACTACACCCAGTAGTACTAATACAGCATATATATATATATATATATATATATATATATATATATATATATATATATATATATATATATATATATATATATATATATATATATATATATATATATATATATATATATATATATATATATATATATACAGTTTAATCACCTCTACATTGTATATTGCTGTTGCACTTTACTGCTATATTTGCACACTGGTTGGATGCCAAACTTCTTTTCATTGTATTGTACCTGTGCTGCATGATGACAATACATTTGAATCTAATCTAATCTAATCTAATCTAATCTAATCTAATCTAATCTAATCTAATCTAATCTAATGTAATTTCTGTCCTTCGCTGCCATTTCTCAGTTCTTGTTTTGTATACATTGATTGCCTACGTTGTATACTTGTTTTGTGAACTTTTGTTTGCTTTTGCTTTCTGGCTTTCCATTCCACCGAGGTTACGGGGTGCAGGTAGGGATGCCCCAATCAGGTTTTTTGCCACCGATATCGATCACCGATCGTCTTGAGCCATATCGGCCGATACCGATCCGATACCGATCGTTTTTGATTAAATTCTTTTTTTAATTATTTTATATAACATTTTTTTTTTTTTTTATTTATAAAATATATATATTATATAATTAGACTTGTACTTGTATTATCTGCGAGACATCGCCACAAGTCAAAATGCTCGCTATCTGCACACAGCTCCACTGTCTGTGTGTACTCGAGTAGCCTCCAGCTACGGCCAGGATTCTCCGGCGCTGCAGCTGGACCCTATATACATCACATTCAGCAAGCCCTCAGCTCGAATACGCATCGAATCAATGTTATAAGACATTGATATCAGGAGCTATCTGTAGCTACTGCTAGCCGGCTAGATAACGTTAAGACAACGCCTCAGTGAACTATTTAGTTTAGAGCTAACGTGAGCTAACGTGAGCTACCGAGTCAACGGAGGTAACTTATCATGCACTCGACTATTGCTGGAGCATTTGTTGATATCAGCAGCTATCAGTAGCTAGCCAGCTAGATAACATTAGATAATGCCTCATGTAGTCACTGGGTCATTTAGTTTAAACAGTAACGTTAGCTCGGTAGGTACTGGTAGCTCACGTCGCATCATGCACCAGACTATAGTTACATGAGTGCGGGAGGGGCTGGGGAGGAGGAGGCGCCGTACGCTGCTTAGCTCTGTGTGTCTGAGAGAGAAGTCAGCAGTGACTGAGAATTGGATCATGTTTTTCGATCGGTTTTGACGATCGGCGAAAATAAAGCATTATCACAGATCACCGATCGCATATTTATACTGATTATCGGCCGATAACGATCGATCGATCGGGGCATCCCTAGGTGCAGGCGGTTATGTGTATCTTACTCTAAAAATGAATGGAATGGATATCACACACACACGCACGCACACACACACACACACACACACACACACACACACACACACACACACACACACACACACACACACACACACACACACACCTACCTGCACACACACACACACACACACACACACACACACACACACACACACACATTTTAATACTTTATTTGGTTCCACAAATTATATTACATAAACAGGGAATCAAATGTATCGGGGCCAAGCAGCACTGAACACTTAAGGGTACACATAGCACCTCCTTCTCCACGTGGCTAAGCTGCCAATAATAGCTGAGACAGAGCAATATTTGGCAATTTGTTTGGCTTTTCTTTTAGACATTGCAGCAATTCTCAGACCGGTCATGGTGGATTTGTGTACATGGCCAAGACTTCCGAACACAAGTACACCATATCTACACCTATACCCAAGGTCAGTCATCACACTGAGCAGTGGTTGGTATTTGATATACTTGTCCCGGAAGGCCTGGTCCATGTACAGGTCAAAGGTACAGCCTACTTCTATGACCAGCACCTCTCCGTGGCTGGTGTCTGGTGTCAACAAAAACAACGTCCGGTGTATTGGGTATGTTAGCAAAAACATCGTTGGTAAGGCCAAACCACTCTGGTTTTACTCTGGCATGTTTGTACATTGTTGCACTAGCTGGTGATATGTTCCGTACCGCATCAGACACAATGTCCACAATACGGTCATGACGAGCGATGTACAGGTGTTTGTATGCATTACATCTGTTTGTTATGTGTGCAATGGATTCTAGGTGTTGTGAATCCTGATGGTTTAAACAGAATGGACTGTGAGTTTGAGGATACCAAGTGGACAGATTGTATTGGGTGGGTAATACCTGCAGTCTTGCTTTGATGGTAAATTTTAAAACATCCTCACCAACAGCGGCGTTCTTATACACTGAGTGTGAGACTGAGTGGTCAGCAAACTCCAAACAAGCTAGTTTGCCCTGTAGTCTGAGTCCACACCAGTGCTGCCTGATCTCAGACTGCTTCATGCTAAGCAGAACCCTCCTTGCAGAGTCTCTGTGCAGTTCGACAGTCTCTTCCTGCGGTGTTGTGATGTTGGCCTTCACAACCACACAGGGGTCTGTGATAAGTTCATCAGAGACAGGGACTTCAGTCTGTGTGTTGGTGGGTTTTGTCCATTTCAGCTGAACTCCAGTCTGGTTGCAGAGGTCATTGAGATCTGGCCAGTCAGACCAGACCCCGAAGCCCTTGGCCCGAGAGTCCAGTTTCCCAGAGTCTTTCTTCCTGAAGCCGAGGAAGTTATTCTGGTCTGCGGTGGCCAGGGGGATCTTCCTTCTGCGTAGATCCAGCAGGAGAGAGGCCCTGGCCATTTCTCTGACGGTGACATCATCATTGTTAAGCATGTGGAGCAGGTGGGCTAGCCTGGTGGCGATGTAGGTCCACTCG
Source organism: Notolepis coatsorum (assembly GCF_963971535.1). NCBI lineage: Eukaryota > Metazoa > Chordata > Actinopteri > Aulopiformes > Paralepididae > Notolepis > Notolepis coatsorum. The sequence goes on from NW_028171980.1 coordinate 51,423, forward strand.
ACATTGGGGACTCCCAGCCCTCCCTCTCCACATGGGAGAAAGATCATGCCCTGTGTGGAGTGTGTGTTGAGGCCTACCCACTTTCTGACCAGCTGAACAGTTTTGTTTGTCATTTCTCTCAGTGCCTTGAGAGGGATGTGTACATTGGCAAAAAGGTGTTGGATTTTAGCCAGAGCCACCTCTCTCACAGCCTGGAACTTCATGATGACGGGGAGGGGGGACAGGTCAATCAGGTGTAGACGATGGAGAAACTCTGTAGTGAGCTCCTCGACCTGCTCCCCCCACTCTCCAGCGATGTTAAACCTGTGGCCAAGGTATGGGTAGGTCTCATTACGGGAATACACCTTGATGGGTTGGCCCATTACAAGAAAGGAGGGGGGCTTGTCGTTCTTGGCCTTATACCAGCGGTTGCACACACACACACACACACACACACACACACTCACTACATACATACATACATACTAGGGCTGACCCCTATTAGTCGATTAGTCGGTCGAAAGGAGCCGTAGTCGACTAGCCAACCTCTTAGTCGAATACCAAAAAATAAATAAAAAAATTATAATATTTTTTTATTTAAATTTGTTTTATCATTCTTTCCAAAAGAAAAGAGGCCTAGAAGCGTGGCTAACGCTAATGGCATGCATACCAGAGGCTAACTGCCTACGAAAACAGGCACAGAGGCACTGAAAGAGGATTTCACCCATCTAATGAACACACTAGACTAGACAAATATCAAGATGTATCCATCAGTGGACCAATTGCATGCTTTTGCAGAGGACAAGAAGCCTTCAGTCGACTCCTTCAGACATTAAGCACACCCCACAGCCCAAATGTTTTTTTTATTTTTATTTTGTACTATTATACTTAAAAAATATATATGTTTAAGTCGACCAATGGCACATTTTGGCCAATCATAGTCGACCATCCAAATCCTTAGTCGGGGACAGCCCTAATACATACATGTACATACATACATACATACATACATACATACATACATACATACATACAGACATACAGACATACAGACATACATACATACATACATACATACATACATACATACATACATACATACATACATACATACATACATACATACATACATACATACATACATACATACATACATACATACATACATACATACATACATACATACATACATACATACATACATACATACATACATACATACAGTCATACATACATACATACACAGCTGTATATCCAAAATGACAAAGCACCATGTTTGTATCCTGTGGGTTTTGATGTCTCATGATGTGTGACACTTGGCGAGGAGGAAGGAGTCCTTTTTGGCTCGATGTGAGTTTTGACTTTGTCCCATTCCATTCTCCCCTAACAATCAAATCGTGAATTTTGCTCCTTAAAACCTCATCATGATTTCCAATATCCCACCACTGGGGTAAACTGGTTAGGAGCCTCAGACGGTCGCCGTTATATAGTGTTGTGTCAGGAAAAGGAAACGCAGTTAAATTGATGATCCAAAAGAAAGGGTCTGGGCCCTGCGTTCTGTTTTAAGGCCTGCCTGATGAATAGCAGCCCCAGCTAGTCTTCTCAGTGTGGGGCTCTAATAAGCCCAGGGACCCAGTCAAGGCCCAAAAGAGAGGCCCGATTTAAACCAATCTGCAGGAGCCGGGAGCATGATTTACGACGTGGGACCGACTGCAGCGCGGCTCCTCTCCTGCGGAACCCCCCCCCCCCACCTCCATAACCAATCACACGCAAAACACTCACCACTTCCTGCCTGGACCCAATGCGGTGCGCCGCTGCCTTACCGCCATCGTCACCGTTTCTAATCTATTTGATTGATTATCAACCTAATTCCTGCATTATTCCACACATTTCGCCGTGTGCTTTCTCACCACAGTGAGTGGGTAAACGTCGGGGCGCTACACGGATTGACCCTTTTCTGTCTTTTTATATATTTTTGGGGGTTTTGTTGTGTTTTTCTTCGCCCTGTTCATTGTTCATTGGCCGATTATGATTCCCGGTAAAGGTCAGCTATGGGTAAGTCATGTGTGTGGTGTCACTCAGAGTGATAAATGCCTTAACGGCGAGAGGCCGCGGTCATACATCACTCTCGCCCCGGCCCGAGCACCCCGGTGTCACGTCCAGTGAGGTAATGGAGCCGCCCTCAAATGAAACACACTCTGCTCCTCCCCTCCGGGGAGCCACATTTCCCTCAATGAATATCCAGCCAATTCAGCGCCAGGGCCCCGGAGAGGCTTAGGGGCCTGTGTCCGACATGCAGAGTGGAGAAAGAGAGAAGGAGGAGGAGGGGAGACGGAACCCCCGCCTCGCCGCAAACAATCGTGGCGTTTTCTCTTTTGCCTCGGATTTCTTAGGAACAAAGCGACGGCGGCGTTCTGGTGCGCAGCGGTCATGCCTTCGGAGTGACGCGCCGCCGCGCTATTTCTATACCGTCTGTCTGTACCGTGGGCGGGGAGGCCACCTCGGTGAAGATGACAGAGTGAGAGACGGTTCTGCGCCCTCTCTCTCTGACCCGTCAGTTAGGACACTGCGGGAATTTCTCTCCTCCCAGAGCGTGGTCGAGATGAAATGACCGGAGGAGGAAGTCAGTGGCTCAGAGCGACACACACACACGCACGCACGCACGCACGCACGCACGCACGCACACACACACACACACACAGAAAACAGACTTCAGACACACTGCCTGGTCCCCAGCCTTCTCTGATATCTCCGCCTTTGCCTCCTGCCTTTGACACCAGCAGCCAAAGAGTCAGTGACATGTCCTGGTTTCTGGGAAGCCTCGCAGAGTTCTGGCTTTGTGATGGAATTAGGTTGGAGGAAATTCAAGTTCCAGAAGAGAGGAGAGAGGCCTGTTGTTTGGGCAGATAAGGTTGGAATGGCGCCTCTTGTGAATTCAACCAACTGCTCGCATATCTTTCTCACAGTATTTTTCTCTCAGTGTTTTTCTCTCAGTGTTTTTCTCTCAGTGTTTTTCTCTGATATTACCTTTTGACCGTCGTCACGGAACACTGTGTGCACACGTCTCATTCTGACTTGGAACAGTGACATCTCAAATATTGAATCATCTAGCAATGAGCAGTCTGGCAGGCAGTGGGAGTAGGTGCACCTATACGCTGCTTGAGGCCATTTTGCTATTTATCCCCTGACTTTTAAATTTTGTTTTATTATTATTATTATTATTATTATTATTATTATTATTATTATTATTATTATTATTATTATTATTATTATTATTATTATTATTATTATTATTATTATTATTATTATTATTATTATTATTATTATTATTATTATTATTATTATTATTATTATTATTATTATTATTATTATTATTATTATTATTATTATTATTATTATTATTAAATTAATTATAATAAATGGTAAATGCTAAATGGTGTATTCTTTGTTCCTCACATTCACCCATTCACTCACACACCGGGAGCAATTACGGGTTAAGTGTCTTGCTAGAGACGAGCGCTCTACCTCCTTTTTGCAGCAGTACGAGTAGCCGCTCCCTGACATTTCCAAAGAGTCACCGCGTGCCAATCCGCTTGCGCGTAACTCTTAAGCCGGGCTGGGCGGGCGGAGTGGCTCGATTGTTCTGGTCCGGTGACGTCTGAGTCTCTCCAAGGTCTCTCTGAGGCTCCAGCTGCCTGCCACACCGAGGTCTCTCTGCTCGGGGTCTCTTAGCAGTGGGGGAGGCACTCAGACATGAAAACGGCTGCATTAAAATTATTCTTAAAAAAAAAAGAAAAGAAAAAAAAAGTCACTCAGCGTCTGATGTCTTAAGCGGATTGAGAGAAAATCCATCTGCCTTAATGTCAGCCCCACTGTCTATTACAGAGGAGCTGGGGGGGGGGGGGGGGTGGGGAGGCTCGTGGAAGAGAGTGATGAGTGGATGAGTGGACTCACGTTGACACGAAAGGAGGCGAGGGGAGAGGAGTCGCGGCAGGGGAATAAGGTCACGCTCCTGGGCGGTCCGGTCGCGTAGCACGCCGGTGCAGGGCCTATCGGCAAAGCATATATATATATAGAGAGAGAGAGAGAGAGAGAGAGAGAGAGAGAGAGAGAGAGAGAGAGAGAGAGAGAGAGAGAGAGAGAGAGAGATAAAGAGATAAAGAGATAAAGAGAGACGGAGATGGAGACGGAGACGGAGAGAGAGACAGTCTTGCATAAATTCTGCAGCTTCTAGGAAGTGGGATTTTAATTGGTGTTGACAGGAAGACATGACGGCCATTTTTTGCTTGCTTGCCTCCACCGCTGCATATTAAAAAGCTTATGGAAAGCGTGCCACAGTTTTAGAAGGCATGACACATTAACCTATCACTTTGTGTGTGTGCATGTGCGTGTACATCCTCCATGGATGTGTGTGCGTGCGTGCATTCATATGTGTGTATGTGCCTACATTTGTTTGGTGTGATTGTGTGTGCAAATACGGTATTTGTTTACGTGTTTGTGTCTGGCGGTGTGTATGTGTGTTTTTGAGTGTAATCCTGCCTACAGGCAGCACAAGTCCCAGTCTGTTTTTTTGTCAACACAGTGAAGCTCGGTTACATATTTGAGTCACAGCGTGAATGCATCGTGACACCATGGCGAGCGCTAATATATTTCATAATTATAGACACGAGCAACGTGAATTCTTCATCCTCGATTCATCCCAAGAAGTGAAATGAGTGTCAAACATGCTGGTCTGGAGAAATGTATTTCAAACACAGAAATATGTACTGAATATTTAGTCGCTGTTTTCCCAGCTGTCGAGCGTAGCGATTGAAACTCCCGTGCGCGTTCTTCCAGAGGTGGCCTCAGTACATTTCTAACGGCAATATAATATGCTAATTTTCTTAAAAGAAAATGCTATTTCCCATCCCCCCCTTGATCTCACTTAATATTCTCACAAAGTAATGGTGATTTAATCAAATCTTTGAATGCAATTAATTTGAACGAAGTAGCAAATTAGTCACCCGCCATTGTAATAGTATGCAAATACGGAGCTGTGTCACCCATCATCCGTAGTAACTATAAAACACATTCTATAGACATTTCAGCTCCATTAGATTTTGTCAACCGGCTGAGACGAGGGGGAGAGTGCGAGGGGATGACGTGACAAAGGTTGCGAGCTGGATTTGAACCGACAACCTCACAGATACAAGGTTGCAGCGCAGGGCTCCGGCCCTCCAAGCTAACAGTATTCGTATAGTATTCTCACGACCGGCATGGTGCACTGCCACAGCTCATTGGCCACTGTTGTTATCACCTGACATGATAACCAAAGGCACGATCCACGTCCAGAGAACGCAGTTATTCTGCATAGTTTATCTATTCATTACTAAAAAGATTTGTACTACATCCATACCTCATTTTTGCATTTTGCATATTTCTTTTTTTAAGTTTGCATTTTTGTACCTCATTGTCTGCTTTTTTACTTCATTGTACTTTAGGTTGTACTTTAGTTTGTATATTGTATATTTGTATAGTGTTGGGCCTTTATTCTTCTTTTAACTTTTTTACTGTATGAATCACATTATCAGGGGCTCATACTAGGGTTGCCACTAATAGAAATAAGGGACACCTTCTTGAGAAATAAGGGACACCTCCTTGAGCAAGCGCGATTTCGGTTTTAGGGTTATGTTAATTTTATTATTTAGGGGAGCCAGCCCCCCAAACTCCTGAAATGCATAGAAAACAAACAGTCAGCACTGTTGTAGCTGAGGTTGTGTTTAACCGTGTGCGTGTGGTATACCTGTGTCACATCAGCTGCAGTAACCTAGAGGGGAGGAGTGGGATGATAAAATTGAAATGAAATGAAATTGAACAGTATGACTTTTATATTGTTGTCTGAACACTATTTATTTATTTATTTATGTTTAAGTATTTATTTAAGTATTTTTGCATTTATGTATTTATGAATTCTATTATTTATGTATTTATTAACAGTTAATCCATTATGAATAATTCCATTTTCCAGATGAGCATAACAACATAAGAGTTTAAATGGGCACACTATTTAATTATATTGATTAATATAAATACATGTTTATTTATTAGACTTTAAAAACTCAACATTAATGAACAATCAACCATATTAGTCAAGTGAAATAGCCTATGCCCACATCAGCAGCCAATATGTAGGCTCCTGGCTGCCAGGGCAGGTAAATAGAAATACTGACATCTAGTTAAAAACACAACCAGATAAATAAGATGTAATATCCCATACCGAATCAATCTCAGGAGATGTTTCAGTCATGAAGAACTGTGAAACCTGTGCTTGGGTCCTTTGAGTTCTTATATTTTCGGGAATATTTTTGTTCTCCTGATGCATGCTGTCTGATGTCAGTCAGTCCACCATGCGCCACAGAAAACACACACCTACATACTTTGCAGTTTGCTTTATAAACATCTCCACTGACGCTATCAAACCAGGCCAGTTCCCACTCAGGTCTGTACTTCTTGGGGAGTTTTGTCTTTTTAGGACGCGGTGGAGTAGTGTCTGCTGTAGACAAACAGCCCGGTGATGCAGTGACTGAGCTGAGCAGAAGACCGCACAGAACGTTTTAGCAACATGAAAGCGCGAATTCTCATTGGTCGTGAGCTGCTGAGCGCACGCCCATCATACCAGAGTTGCTGTTGCGAATTCTCATTGGTCGTGAGCTGCTGAGCGCACGCCCATCATACCAGAGTTGCATACCAAGTCTGTTTATTTCCCGCAACTTTTGGACAACATTTTGCTTGTTTTTGTAGGTCGGCTGGCTCATTTCTCTCACAATACTGGCAACCTTAAAATACGGGACGAAGTGCGTCCCGTATCAGTTCAATACGGAACGCGTCTTTTAGTTTCCAATTACGATTCCGGGACGATTCCGTATTTTACGGGACGGTGGCAACCCTAGCTCATACAGAACCAAGCATTTCTGTCACGCTTCCTCCGGTCCTTTGGGACCGGACGGCAACCCTCCTCCCGGTTCGGCTAGATCAGGTGTCGGACCGTCTCAACTCCCCTTCCATACACCCCTTCAAAATACAACATTGCCAACCGGTGGGCTGATGTTGTATTTTGAAGGGGTGTATGGAAGGGGAGTTGAGACGGTCTGACACCTGATCTAGCCGAACCGGGAGGAGGGTTGCCGTCCGGTCGCGCAGGACCGGAGGAAGCGTGACAATTTCACTGTAATGTACATGTACTTTATACAAAGTGACAAATAAAACAACTTGAACTTGAAATTTCACACATCGGGTTGTATTAGCAGATATAATATTGACCATGGATAGTCCCACAGATAAAATCCCGCCTGCCCCCCCCCCAGACCTTTGGACCTCCTTAAGGGTAAATTTAACGGAAAATTAAGTTTGTTTTGACAGAAGCCAATAAAGGTGTCCATGTCCATTACACCAAGTTCACTTATGGCGCTTTTCCACTGCATGGTACCTACTCGACTCAACTCTACTCTACTCTACTCTGCCTTTTCAGTTTTCCATTGCAGAAATTTGCGGATGGTACCCGGTACCAGTTAATTTTTTTAGTACCAGCTTTGTCGAGGTTCCAAGTGGGTGGAACGGGTACCAAAGAGTGACCTGAAACACTGATTGGTCAGAAGAGAGAATCCTCACTACGTCACCATTACGCTACACAGAGGGGATCCTGCACAAAAACACAAACCCGCCATCTTTAAATAGCCTCGCAAATACTAAACATTAGCATTCATTTGTTTGCAGCGAGAATAAAGTGCAACAAACAAAAAAAGATACACTCACAGTGTATTCTGCCTCATTTATTGATGAAACAAAACCAACAGCAACACAATTTACCACCAATAACAATAGTTTAGTCTCACAAAAAGATAGCAAATTGTGTTAGCTTATGTGCTAATGTGACTGGGATTTCCCATTATAACCATTAGCATTGCAGCTAGTGTACATTAGCTAATAAGGCACTGGTTTCATAGCTACAGTAGCTTCGATATGTGTGTGTGTGTGTGTGTGTCGTGTTGAAGGTGACGTCACAGCGCCCTATGATGACCAGCTACACTGATGCAGTGGAAAACGAAAGTACCAGGTAACAATAGCGAGTAGAGTCGAGTAACCATGCAGTGGAAAAGCAGCATTAGTTCACCATAGTTGCGCTCTCAGTCTCAGCACAATGGATTTCAATAATAAACTCCAAGTGGAAAATTACTTATTTTCATGACTCAATGCTGCCAGTAGGGCTGGGAAGGTTGCTTTCAAAATGTAATATGTTACAGATGATTCATTACCTGATAAAGACTGTAGTCAGTACAATAATCCAATGGAAAACTCAAACTCATTAACATAATCAGATTTCTCTCATCTTGCCAGTCTCACTCTTTTTTGCAATTAAGAATATTCATAATTGTTTACAGTTTACGAAAATAATTCTATAATCTGACCACTGTGTGTGAGTGTGTTGGGGGTGGGGGTGCGGCTGTAACATGGGGAGACAGTGGCTCTGGAGGTAGAGCAGTCGTCTGGTAATTCAGAGGTTCCCAGTTCGATTCTCGCTCCTCCCGGCAGGGACGTGCACAGGACTTTAGAGGGGCAGGTGCTCAAAGGCTGAAAAGGGCACTACACTTGTGTGTATATATTAACCGAGCGTGCGTAGCGCGCAAGCACGATTTTTAAGGGCCCTTTTCGGGCGGGGGGCCCCCTTTTTATGTTTTTTGGGGGGTTTTGGTGATCAAATATTGAATATTGAACTATAATAATCAGTGCAGGAGCTCACTTATCCTTGAAAGACACTTTTATCACTGACTTAAAAGGCCCATACATCTCCATAAATGTTCAGGGGGGAGGGAATAAGTGCTTACCCTACAGACCCCAAAAAGTGCTGTATATTCTGTATTGTTTAATATAAATGCATTTTGTATTCCAATTCCGATTTGTATTTGAGATTCCCAAATCCCATCGGACTTGACTTCTTTGTGTCCCTCAATGAGTGTAATACCAGCATTCAACTGTATGCGCCACAGCGGTTTCTATCATCATCACCACCCACGCTATGCATAAAATATATAGGTCCGCGGAGAGGCACGCTGAGGAGGCCGTGCAAACTGCAATGGAAAATGGGGCATCTCTCTCTCTTTACCAAATATTTTGATTCTATCCTGACATTTTTCAGTTGGAAGGGCAGTCTATATGCGTAGCGGTAATATATTTTTTTTAGGGGCACTTTTTTGATGAGGCTCAAAAAGGCAGGTGCCCAAGCACCCCTTGGCCTCTATGTGTGCACGTGCCTGCCTCCCGGGCAGCATGTCGAAGTGTGCTCCCGATGAGCAGGTTGGCACCTTGCATGGTGTGTGAATGTGTGAGTGAATGCGTAACATGTGAGGAACAAAATTGTAAAGCGCTTTGGATAAAAGTCCTATATAAATGCACCATTTACCACTTATAATTGTATTGTAATCGGATTACATGTAATCCATTACTCCCCAACCCTAATCGACAGATTGTAAACTCTTGAAACAGGTCCCTACGGGTACTCTGCGCTACTGTGGCAGCATGCGTGGATTAGCAGACACCCAAGCGTATACCGGTGCCACCGACACTCAGAAAACAGACATTCTACGTCAACACATCGAGATGCAGTTAACCCTTTTCACTATCACACTACCAACGGGTTAACCCTTTTCACAACCACACTGGATAAGGTTAACCCTTTCACTGCCACACTGCAGACGGTTAACTGTATGTAGTGTGGCAGTGAAAAGGGTTAACCTTCTGTAGTGTGGCAGTGAAAGGGTTAATGTGTACAACCGATTTACATAGACCACCTCCGTTATGAGGTCGAGTCAACAGAGTGAAGGTAGCAGTGACACAGTGTGCGGACGTGCTCCCAGATGTACGCCTGCACCGCCACAGGGCGTTGTGTAGTGCGTGTCGATGCTGGGTTTGGACCTCCTGCGCGGAGCTTTTAGCGCCGACCGGAATCTCTCCCCGGGGAACGGCGCCGTGCTTATTTTTTTGCCTTCATGTGCACATTCTGCCCAATGCCTGTCTTATTATGTTTTTCATTAGCTCTGACCTCCCCCCCTCTCCCTCCCTCTGCCTCTCTCTCCCTCCCTTGCCCACGCCCCCTGGCTGTGTCAGACAACATCTAACAATAGGGTACGGCGATTAAGGAAATGTCAGTGCATTCATTATTAATTCCGCAGAGTGTTGCTTGGCGCCGGCTGCGCCGCGCTCATTCGTATCGGGCATCTTGAAGCCACACCCTCTGTGTTTTGGTGTGTTTGCATGTGAACTGTGTGTTTTATTTTTTTTAACATATCTCGCGAGGCTCCGAATGTCCCCGTAATGATGTAAAAGACGGACGATACCGTAGGTAACTTGCGAGGACTGTTTGCCAGACGTCGTAGTGTTAGTTCTGAATTTTGATTATTTTTTAGTGATTAGAGATTTGATTAGAGTGAAGGTTATTGTTATAAGTTAGATTAGATTAAAATGTATGAATACAGCACAAGTACGGTACAACGAAAATAAGTTTGGCATCCAACCAGAGTGCAAATGTAAGAGTAACAGTGCAACAGCAATATACAATGTAATTCAACTGGGGGGCAGAATATTAGTACTACTGAGTAATAGTGCTAATCAGATGTATATACAGAGTTGTAGTAGCATAATGAGTAAGAGTAGGGATATGTACAGAGTATCTACAGATATGTAAAAGGACTATGTGCAGGTAAATACAGACAGGTGTGGATAGATATGTGGTGAGAATAAATATATAAATACATTTAATTTCAAACCTATATATTTATCCTTCGAAAGGCAACTGTGGTTTCCCTCATTTACAGTCACATTGAGTGTACATACAGAAATAAGACAACAAATATATAGTATATATATTTCCTTCTCCAGTGTATTCTGACTAAAACCATGAACCTTCTCCAGTGTATTCTGACTAAAACCATGAAACCTTCTCCGGTGTATTCTGACTAAAACCATGAAACCTTCTCTCCGGTGTATTCTGACTAAAACCATGAAACCTTCTCCGGTGATTTTATATGCTGTGTGATTATAATATATATATATATAATATATATAGTATATTTATTAGGGATGCTCGATATTAGCTTTTTTACCGATACCGATATTCCGATATTGTCCAACTCTTAATTTCCGATACCGATATCAACCGATATCAACCGATACCGATATATGCAGGGTTTCCCCCCCCCAAAAAACTGAATAATTTCAGGTAACTAATAATTTCACTGGATAGTATATATATATAACAAATATTGTTATTGTTTTTTTCTTTTTTTAAACCGATACCGATATTTTCCGATATCACATTTTACTGCCGATATCGGTCCGGCCGATAATATCGGACAGCCCTAATCATATATATATATATATATATAATATATATAATCACACAGCATATAAAATCACCGGAGAAGGTTTCATGGTTTTAGTCAGAAGTACACTGGAGGATGTGTCATGGGTTTTAGTCAGAATACACTGGAGAATGTTTCATGGTTTTAGTCAGAATACACTGGAGGATGTGTCATGGTTTTAGTCAGAATACCCTGTAGAGGTTTCATGGTTTTAGTCAGAATACACTGTAGAAGGTTTCATGGTTTTAGTCAGAATACACTGGAGAATGTTTCATGGTTTTAGTCAGAATACACTGGAGGATGTGTCATGGTTATAGTCAGAATACACTGTAGAAGGTTTCATGGTTTTAGTCAG
>NW_028171980.1:63349-125849 GCF_963971535.1 Notolepis coatsorum
TTCTAGGAGTAAGGTCAAGCAGTAGTCTGACCAGTTTGTTTTGAGATGTTTGTAATTTTGTTTTTAGCGCCTTTGAGGTGCTTTGGTACCATGAGGTGCAAGCATAGTCGTAGTACCCTTGAATGAGTGCTCCTGCCAGAGTCTTCAGGGTGTTCTTGTTTACCAGAGAGGAGATCCAGTACAAGAATCGAGTTTGTTGGTTGACTTTTTTTATTACATTGGATGCCATTTTGTCACAGGAAAGATTTGCCTCTAGGATGGAACCTAGATATCGCTGCTGGCGGGACAAAACCCTCGTAACTCCAAAAACCCAACTTTTCAGCAGATGAAAAAAAACGAACACAGATTTGAGGGTGAATAGAGTTACGAGGTTTAGACAGATGATTGGTTTAATGCTTTCCCATTGTGTAGACTTTGTAAAACCACACACACATGGAGGATGATCTACTGAGTTGATAAAAAAATAAAATAAAAAATGGAGTTACAGGGTTTTGTCCCGCCAGCAGCGATATGTAATTGCATCTTTCCTTGTGACACCTATCACAGTATAACTTCGTTCAAAAGTGTGCCAGATTTGGGACGGGCGCACGTGCACACACACACTGACACATTGATTGCCTACGTTGTATACTTGTTTTGCGAACTTTGGTTTGTTTTTGCTTTCTGGCTTTCCATTCCACCGAGGTTACGGGGTGCAGGCGGTTATGTGTATCTTACTCTAAAAATGAAAGGAATGGATATCACTCACACACACACACACACACACACACACACACACACACACACACACACACACACACACACACACACACACACACACACACACACACACACACACACACACACACACACACACACACACACACACACACACACACACACACACACACACACACACACACACACACACAACACACACACACACACACACACACACACACACACACACACACACACACACCGCTGGCCCCCTTCAAGGCAATGGTAGAGGAAACACTGATAAATAATCACAGTGTGATGGAAATGCCAGTATTCTGATTGCTGTCTGTGGTTCTATGGGTTGTGGCAATACTTTTGACAAATAATAGCTTGCAGCAATGTATGGAAAAAAGAACTATAAACTATAAACTACTTCATTTTTGAAAACCATGAACTTTAGTTCAACATTTTGAATTATGTTTTAAAACGAGGTTCATGTAGAATGTGAACTTTCCCAAGACTGAGGATCCCAGTAATTTCACCGTCTGTAGCGTGGTAGGGAAAGGGTTAACCTTCTGTAGTGTGGTAGTGAACGGGTTAATAGGAAGCCCAGCGAGGAGGAAACACGCCTTGGACAGAGGGGAAGCAGCGATCGAATGTTGAGCACAGAACATCTCTGTATTCAGAGCAGCTTGTGTGAGAATGTATTAATACATCACATTTAATAAATCTTGCATGAAAAGGGGATTAGATTGGCACATGGTGAGTCATTAGATCATATGGAGCATTGTTAAAAAGTTGGTACCCCGCCACACATGATTAGTATTAATATATTTATGTGAGATAATGTTCAGCTGAGAGTCCTGAGGGCTTATTTGCATATTTTCTGGCCACATTTCTATTATTGCCTGTTTGGGTTTTTTGTCATCCTTTACTGAAACAGTGGGCTTTCATAATCTGTATTGTTTTTTTTAACTCATGAATTCAGAACATATATATATATATATATATATATATATATATATATATATATATATATATATATATATATATATATATATATATATATATATATATATATATATATATAATATATATATAGTTTATTAAAAAGTTACTTTGTAACAGTCTTATTCCAGTGAATTAACCTGTGTAACATTGACAGCCTTTTTCTGACAGAATACACAGAGTAAATAAAACATGTTTTTGTCCTCCTCCAGGCCAGTGTAAAATAATTGTGGCGGGGGCAATTTGACTGAAAAGTATATAATGGCATATTTACCATGTGAGGATTTATCTGCGATAATGAAGAGAAAGGCACTCGAGCTGCAAGGTAAAAGCATGGCCTTGCTCCATGAGAACCAAATCCCATCGCTGCTAAACCCCCCATCAAACCCCCCATCAAGACCCCCCATCAAGACCCCACATCAAGACCCCACATCAAGACCCCACATCAAGACCCCCGGGCCGCGGTGCCTTGCGTTCTTCTAGCTGCGTGGATCTGCCTCAGGCAGGAGTCCTGTCTGCCTGTTTGACCAGCTGTGGCCGTCACCCCGGGCAAGAGACGTAGTATAGTGGAAAAGAGAGAGAGAGAGCGAGAGAGAGAGAGAGAGAGGGAGGGAGAGAGAGAGAGAAGGGAGAAAGAGAGAGAAGAGAGGACACCCCGAGAGAGAGAGAGAGAGAGAGAGAGAGAGAGAGAGAGAGAGAGAGAGAGAGAGATGAGAGAGAGAGAGAGAGAGAGAGGAGAGAGAGAGAGAGAGAGAGAGGAGAGAGAGAGAGAGAGAGGGGGGGGAGATGGACAAATATACTAAGAGATAGACTAATTGGCTGCCCCCTCCCCCTCTCTGGACTCCATCTACACCTCACGCACAGTCACCTGCTCTGGTAAAATAGTCAACGATCCCTCCTACCCAGCACACCAGGCACGTGCACACATAGAGGCCAAGGGGTGCTTGAGCACCTGCCTTTTTGAGCCTCATCAAAAAGTGCCCCTTTTTGAAAAAAAAATTAAAAATGTTTTCCCTTTTTTTTCTTTTTTCGTTACGCATATAGACTGCCCCTTCCAACTGAAAAATGTCAGGATAGAATCAAAATATTAGGTAAAGAGAGAGAGATGCCCCATATTCCATTGCAGTTTGCACGGCCTCCTCAGCGTGCCTCTCCGCGGACCTATATATTTTATGCATAGCGTGGGTGGTGATGATGATGATGATAGAAACCGCTGTGGCGCATACAGTTGAATGCTGGTATTACACTCATTGAGGGGACACGAAGAAGTCAAGTCCGATGGGATTTGGGAATCTCAAATACAAATCGGGATTGGAATAAAAAATGCATTTATAATTAAACAATACAGAATATACAGCACTTCTTGGGGGTCTGTAGGGTAAGCACTTATTCCCTCCCCCCCCTGAACATTTATGGAGATGTATGGGCCTTTTAAGTCAGTGATTAAAAGTGTCTTTCAAGGATAAGTGAGCTCCTGCACTGATTATTATAGTTCAATATTCAATATTTGATCACCAAAAACTACCAAAAAGCATAAAAAGGGGGCCCCCCGCCCGAAAGGGGCCCTTAAAAATCGTGCTCGCGCGCTACTGCGCTCGGTTAATATATACACACAATTGTAAGTGCCCTTTTCAGCCTTTGAGCACCTGCCCCTCTAAAGTCCTGTGCACGTCCCTGCAGCACACCACAGATTCCAGCACATGTCCTCAGATCGCTACAGATCAATTTTAACCAGACACACACGCTTCACAAACAGTTTTTTCCCCACAGCAGTCCGAACACTAGACACCCTGTATCTAAGAAAGAGAGAGAGGGGGAGGGAGACAAAGACAGAGAGAGAGGGGGAGGGAGACAAAGACAGAGATAGAGGGGGGATGGAGAGAGAGAGGACAACAGAGAGATATAAATGGAGAGAGAGAGAGAGAGAGAGAGAGAGAGAGAGAGAGAGAGAGAGAGAGGAGAGAGAGAGAGAGAGAGAGAGAGAGGAGAGAGAGAGGAGAGAGGGAGAGAGAGAGAGAGAGAGAGAGAGAGAGAGAGAGAGAGAGAGAGAGAGAGAGAGAGAGAGAGAGAGAGAGAGAGAAGTTACAGGAGGATTCAAAAACAGAGATGAATGATGATGATGAAAAGAGTAAAAATAAAGAAAGGGAGAGAGGAGAGAGACAGAGAGAGAGAAGTGGGTGCTGGCCAACATAGAGGAGCTGTTTCCCCCTGAAGAAGCTGTATTGTTCTGTGGTTTTGTCCTTGAATATCTATTGAGACCACGTCCATAGAGAAAGGCTGTTGCCTACAGCCATGCGCATGCACACACGTTGTTTTATTTAAATGTTTTTACAATTTGAGAGGACCTTCCACTGACTTTACATGCCATAATGCAGAGTTCAGACTACACAATTATAGCCCTGATTTCCCAATCTCCACTCTTGGAGATCGCAGACACAAAGCCCCCCCTGGATGAGAGGCAAATCAGAGTCACCGCTTGATCGCCACGTGTGAAGACTCACCGATGCATCGCAGACACCCGACACCTGGCAAGCAGCCTAAATACCTGCACCATGTCGGGCACAGGCAATGAGAGACACAAGAGAGAGAGAGAGAGAGAGAGAGAGAGAGAGAGAGAGAGAGAGAGAGAGAGAGAGAGAGAGAGAGAGAGAGAGAGAGAGAGAGAGAGAGAGACAGACAGACAGACAGACAGACAGACAGACAGGACAGACAGACAGACAGACAGACAGACAGTCAGACAGACAGACAGACAGACAGACAGACAGACAGACAGACAGACAGACAGACAGACAGACAGACAGACAGACAGACAGACAGACAGACAGACAGACAGACAGACAGACAGACAGACAGACAGACAGACAGACAGACAGACAGACAGACAGACAGACAGACAGACAGACAGACAGACAGACAGACAGACAGACAGACAGACAGAGACCATTCCTGCTGTGGTTTAATTCACTTTGAACTTTGAACTAATGAGGGGCCGCAAACAAAATGAAGAAACTCTGTTTGAACAGCTGTCAGTTCATAAGCTGTCTTGTCTAAATCAGAACAAGGAAATGATGAAAACGTACTGCAACGTCCGATGACCCTGCCATGTTATTGGAGTGTCTCTGTTGTTAGTTGTCATTCATTCATGATTTTAGGGACATTTTTAAAAAGGGTACAGGGAGGGGGGCTGGGTGGCGCAGCGGACATTGCGCTTGTCACCAACTCAAGAGACACCGGTCTCGAATCCGGCTGTCAGCGCTGCCTCCGGCTTGGGCCGGCCGTCATACTAACTCAATTGGCAGAGTTAGCGGGTGGAAGTCGATGTGTGGTAATCTGGACGTTGTGGACAGCGACTCCTACAGGTCGGTTGGGGGGACGCCTGCACAGCAGAGACAGGAAATGGCGGGGGTAGAGTGAGCCTCCCACACGTTACACCTCGCCAATGAGAGTCCGCGCTGGCAGGTGAAAAGATGTGACAGGCTGCCTCCTCGTGTACCGGAGGGGACACGTGATGCAAGGCTTCTATCCTCCCTACGGCCGGCCAGTGGGGGGCACATGCGAGCAACGATCAGGACAGGGGAGGGAGAATTGGCACGAGAGGAAATTGGGATGGGAGAAAAATTACAGGGAAAAAAAAGGGAGAAAAAGTGGATAAAAAAAACGAAAGGGTACGGGGCGGAGATCTGGGAGCCCAACCAGAGTGCGGTTGTCCTCCGTTATTTTGTTATTATGATCATAATGATTTCACAAACTTCAACAGTTGCTTGGATACTACATATTCTGTTGTTCCCACTAAATTATATTATATTTTATTCTATTCTATTATTCTAGATCATCGCCTGCATTTGGCGATAAGAGTTTTCATACAGTATGAGAATAATGGGGGAATAACAAGTGGAGAGAGAGAGACCTGACAGAGAGTGAGATAGATACTGACAGAGAAAGAGAGACTGACAGAGAATGAGAGAGAGAATGACAGAGAAAGAGAGACTGACCGAGAATGAGAGAGAGAATGACAGAGAAATAGAGAATGACAGAGAAAGAGAGACTGACAGAGAGAATGTCAAAGAAATAGAGAATGACAGAGAATGAGATAGAGAGAATGACAGAGAAAGAGAGACTGACAGAGAATGAGATAGAGAGAATGACAGAGAAAGAGAGACTGACAGAGAGTGAGAGAGAGAGAGAATGACAGAGAAATAGAGAATGACAGAGAATGAGATAGAGAGAATGACAGAGAAATAGAGAGAATGACACGCAGAGAGAGACAGAGGACGTCAGTGGGGCGTGGCATGGGGGAAAATGAGACCTGAACAAGGAAAGAATGACAGCTCGTTCACTCAGAGCTAAAACCCCTGAAACCGCCTCCAGTGTATTCTGACTAAAAACCATGAAACCTTCTCCAGTGTATTCTGACTAAAACCATGACATATCCTCCAGTGTATTCTGACTAAAACCATGAAACCTTCTCCAGTGTATATCTGACTAAAACCATGAAACCTTCTCCAGTGTATTCTGACTAAAACCATGAAACCTTCTCCAGTGTATTCTGACTAAAACCATGAAACCTTCTCCAGTGTATTCTGACTAAAACCATGAAACCTTCTCCAGTGTATTCTGACTAAAACCATGAAACCTTCTACAGTGTATTCTGACTAAAACCATGAACCTTCTCCAGTGTATTCTGACTAAAACCATGAAACCTTCTCCAGTGTATTCTGACTAAAACCATGAAACCTTCTACAGTGTATTCTGACTAAAACCATGAAACCTTCTACAGTGTATTCTGACTAAAACCATGAAACCTTCTACAGTGTATTCTGACTAAAACCCTGAAACCTCCTCCAGTGTATTCTGACTAAAACCATGACACCTTCTCCAGTGTATTCTGACTAAAACCATGAAACCTCCTCCAGTGTATTCTGACTAAAACCATGAAACCTCCTCCAGTGTATTCTGACTAAAACCATGACACATCCTCCAGTGTATTCTGACTAAAACCATGAAACCTCCTCCAGTGTATTCTGACTAAAACCATGAAACCTTCTCCAGTGTATTCTGACTAAAACCATGAAACCTTCTCCAGTGTATTCTGACTAAAACCATGAAACCTTCTCCAGTGTATTCTGACTAAAACCATGAAACCTTCTCCAGTGTATTCTGACTAAACCATGAAACCTTCTCCAGTGTATTCTGACTAAAACCATGAAACCTTCTCCGGTGTATTCTGACTAAAACCATGACACATCCTCCAGTGTATTCTGACTAAAACCATGACACATCCTCCAGTGTATTCTGACTAAAACCATGAAACCTTCTCTGGTGTATTCTGACTAAAACCATGAAACCTTCTCCAGTGTATTCTGACTAAAACCATGAAACCTTCTCCTGGTTATTTTATATGCTGTGTGATTATATATATATATATATATATATAATATATATATATATAAATCACACAGCAATATAAAATCACCGGAGAAGGTTTCATGGTTTTAGTCAGAATACACTGGAGGAAGGTTTCATGGTTTTAGTCAGAATACACTGGAGAAGGAAATATATATATATATTTGTTGTCTTATTTCTGTATGTACACTCAATGTGATTGTAAATGAGGGAAACCACAGTTGCCTTTCGAAGGATAAATATATAGGTTTGAAATTAAATGTATTTATATATTTATTCTCACCACATATCTATCCACACCTGTCTGTATTTACCTGCACATAGTCCTTTTACATATCTGTAGATACTCTGTACATATCCCTACTCTTACTCATTATGCTACTACAACTCTGTATATACATCTGATTAGCACTATTACTCAGTAGTACTAATATTCTGCCCCCAGTTGAATTACATTGTATATTGCTGTTGCACTGTTACTCTTACATTTGCACTCTGGTTGGATGCCAAACTTATTTTCGTTGTACCGTACTTGTGCTGTATTCATACATTTTAATCTAATCTAATTATAACAATAACCTTCACTCTAATCAAATCTCTAATCACTAAAAAATAATCAAAATTCAGAACTAACACTACGACGTCTGGCAAACAGTCCTCGCAAGTTACCTACGGTATCGTCCGTCTTTTACATCATTACGGGGACATTCGGAGCCTCGCGAGATATGTTAAAAAAAGAACACACACACAGTTCACATGCAAACACACAAACACAGAGGGTGTGGCTTCAAGATGCCCGATACGAATGAGCGCGCGCAGCCGGCTACCAAGCAACACTCTGCGGAATTAATAATGAATGCACTGACATTTCCTTTAATCGCCGTACCCTATTGTTAGATGTTGTCTGACACAGCAGGGGGCGTGGGCAAGGGAGAGAGAGAGAGGCAGAGGGAGGGAGAGGGGGGAGGTCAGAGCTAATGAAAAACATAATAGACAGGCATTGGGCAGAATGTGCACATGAAGGCAAAAAAATAAGCACGGCGCCGTCCCCGGGGAGAGATTCCGGTCGGCGCTAAAAGCTCCGCGCAGGAGGTCCAAACCCAGCATCGACACGCACTACACAACGCCCTGTGGTGGTGCAGGCGTACATCTGG
Organism: Notolepis coatsorum; assembly: GCF_963971535.1. Lineage (NCBI taxonomy): Eukaryota > Metazoa > Chordata > Actinopteri > Aulopiformes > Paralepididae > Notolepis > Notolepis coatsorum. Next base: position 71,614 of record NW_028171980.1, read on the forward strand.
GAGCACGTCCGCACACTGTGTCACTGCTACCTTCACTCTGTTGACTCGACCTCATAACGGAGGTGGTCTTATGTAAATCGGTTGTACACATTAACCCTTTCCCTGCCACACTACAGAAGGTTAACCCTTTCACTGCCACACTACATACAGTTAACCGTCTGCAGTGTGGCAGTGAAAGGGTTAACCCTTATGTAGTGTGGTTGTGAAAAGGGTTAACCCGTTGGTAGTGTGATAGTGAAAAGGGTTAACTGCATCTCGATGTGTTGACATAGAATGTCTGTTTTCTGATATACGCTTGGGTGTCTGCTCATCCACGCATGCTGCCACAGTAGCGCAGAGTACCCGTAGGGACCTGTTTCAATAGTTTACAATCTGTCGATTAGGGTTGGGGAGTAATGAATTACATGTAATCCGATTACAATACAATTATAAATGGTAAATGGTGCATTTATATAGGACTTTTATCCAAAGCGCTTTACAATTTTGTTCCTCACATGTTACGCATTCACTCACACATTCACACACCGATGATGGAGGCGACCATGCAAGGTGCCAACCTGCTCATCGGGAGCACACTTCGACATGCTGCCCGGGAGGCAGGCACGTGCACACATAGAGGCCAATGTTGTTGTATTTTGAAGGGGGTGTATGGAAGGGGAGTTGAGACGGTCCGACACCTGATCTAGCCGAACCGGGAGGAGGGTTGCCGTCCGGTCCGTGACAGAAATGCTTGGTTCTGTATGAGCTAGGGTTGCCACCCGTCCCGTAAAATACGGAATCGTCCCGTAATTGGAAACTAAAAGACGCGTTCCGTATTGAACTGATACGGGACGCACTTCGTCCCGTATTTTAAGGGTGCCAGTATTGTGAGAGAAATGAGCCAGCAGACCTACAAAAACAAGCAAAATGTTGTCCAAAAGTTGCGGGAAATAAACAGACTTGGCAACTCTGGTATGATGGGCGTGCGCTCAGCAGCTCACGACCCAATGAGAATTCGCGCTTTCACGTTGCTAAAACGTTCTGTGCGGTCTTCTGCTCAGCTCAGTCACTGCATCACCGGGCTGTTTGTCTACAGCAGACACTACTCCACCGCGTCCTAAAAAGACAAAACGCCTCAAGAAGTACAGACCTGAGTGGGAACTGGCCTGGTTTGATAGCGTCAGTGGAGATGTTTATAAAGCAAACTGCAAAGTATGTAGGTGTGTGTTTTCTGTGGCGCATGGTGGACTGACTGACATCAGACAGCATGCATCAGGAGAACAAAAATATTCCCGAAATATAAGAACTCAAAGGACCCAAGCACAGGTTTCACAGTTCTTCATGACTGAAACATCTCCTGAGATTGATTCGGTATGGGATATTACATCTTATTTATCTGGTTGTGTTTTTAACTAGGTGTCAGTATTTCTATTTTACCTGCCCTGGCAGCCAGGAGCCTACATATTGGCTGTTGATGTGGGCATAGTCTAGGCTATTTCACTTGACTAATATGGTTGATTGTTCATTAATGTTGAGTTTTTAAAGTCTAATAAATAAACATGTATTTATATTAATCAATATAATTAAATAGTGTGCCCATTTTAAAACTCTTATGTTGTTATGCTCATCTGGAAAATGGAATTATTCATAATGGATTAACAGTTAATAAATACATAAATAATAGAATTCATAAATACATAAATGCAAAAATACTTAAATAAATACTTAAACATAAATAAATAAATAGTGTTCAGACAACAATGTAAAAGTCATACTGTTCAATTTCATTTCATTTCAATTTTATCATCCCACTCCTCCCCTCTAGGTTACTGCAGCTGAGGTGACACAGGTATACCACACGGTTAAACACAACCTCAGCTACAACAGTGCTGACTGTTTGTTTTCTATGCATTTCAGGAGTTTGGGGGGCTGGCTCCCCTAAATAATTAAATAACATAACCCTAAAACCGAACTCGCGCTCGCTCAAGGAGGTGTCCCTTATTTCTCAAGAAGGTGTCCCTTATTTCTATTAGTGAAAGGTGGCAACCCTAGTATGAGCCCCTGATAATGTGATTCATACAGTAAAAAAGTTAAAAGAAGAATAAAGGCCCAACACTATACAAATATACAATATACAATATACAAACTAAAGTACAACCTAAAGTACAATGAAGTAAAAAAGCAGACAATGAGGTACAAAAATGCAAACCTAAAAAAATAAATATGCAAAATGCAAAAATGAGGTATGGATGTAGTACAAATCTTTTTAGTAATGAATAGATAAACTATGCAGAATAACTGCGTTCTCTGGACGTGGATCGTGCCTTTGGTTATCATGTCAGGTGATAACAACAGTGGCCAATGAGCTGTGGCAGTGCACCATGCCCGGTCGTGAGAATACGAATACTGTTAGCTTGGAGGGCTGGAGCCCTGCGCTGCAACCTTGTATCTGTGAGGTTGTCGGTTCAAATCCAGCTCGCAACCTTTGTCACGTCATCCCCTCGCACTCTCCCCCCTCATCTCAGCCGGTTGACTAAATCTAATGGAGCTGAAATGTCTATAGAATGTGTTTTATAGTTACTACGGGTGATGGGTGACACAGCTCCGTATTTGCATACTATTACAATGGCGGGTGACTAATTTGCTACTTCGTTCAAATTAATTGCATTCAAAGATTTGATTAAATCACCATTACTTTGTGAGAATATTAAGTGAGATCAAGGGGGGGATGGGAAATTGCATTTTCTTTTAAGAAAATTTGCATATTATATTGCCGTTAGAAATGTACTGAGGCCACCTCTGGAAGAACGCGCACGGGAGTTTCAATCGCTACGCTCGACAGCTGGGAAAACAGCGACTAAATATTCAGTACATTATTTCTGTGTTTGAAATACATTTCTCCAGACCAGCATGTTTGACCACTCATTTCACTTCTTGGGATGAATCGAGGATGAAGAATTCACGTTGCTCGTGTCTATAATTATGAAATATATTAGCGCTCGCCATGGTGTCACGATGCATTCACGCTGTGGACTCAAATATGTAACCGAGCTTCACTGTGTTGACAAAAAAACAGACTGGGACTTGTGCTGCCTGTAGGCAGGATTACACTCAAAAACACACATACACACCGCCAGACACAAACACGTAAACAAATACCGTATTTGCACACACAATCACACCAAACAAATGTAGGCACATACACACATATGAATGCACGCACGCACACACATCCATGGAGGATGTACACGCACATGCACACACACAAAGTGATAGGTTAATGTGTCATGCCTTCTAAAACTGTGGCACGCTTTCCATAAGCTTTTTAATATGCAGCGGTGGAGGCAAGCAAGCAAAAAATGGCCGTCATGTCTTCCTGTCAACACCAATTAAAATCCCACTTCCTAGAAGCTGCAGAATTTATGCAAGACTGTCTCTCTCTCCGTCTCCGTCTCCATCTCCGTCTCTCTTTATCTCTTTATCTCTTTATCTCTCTCTCTCTCTCTCTCTCTCTCTCTCTCTCTCTCTCTCTCTCTCTCTCTCTTCGTCTCTCTCTCTCTCTCTCTCTCTCTCTCTCTCTCTCTCTCTCTCTCTCTCTCTATATATATATATGCTTTGCCGATAGGCCCCTGCACCGGCGTGCTACGCGACCGGGACCGCCCAGGAGCGTGACCTTATTCCCCTGCCGCGACTCCTCTCCCCTCGCCTCCTTTCGTGTCAACGTGAGTCCACTCATCACTCTCATCCACTCATCACTCTCTTCCACGAGCCGCCCCCCCCCCCCCCCCCCCCCTCCCCCCCCCCCCCCCCAGCTCCTCTGTAATAGACAGTGGGGCTGACATTAAGGCAGATGGATTTTCTCTCAATCCGCTTAAGACATCAGACGCTGAGTGACTTTTTTTTTTTTTTTTTTTTTTTTTAAGAATAATTTTAATGCAGCCGTTTTCATGTCTGAGTGCCTCCCCCACTGCTAAGAGACCCCGAGCAGAGAGACCTCGGTGTGGCAGGCAGCTGGAGCCTCAGAGAGACCTTGGAGAGACTCAGACGTCACCGGACCAGAACAATCGAGCCACTCCGCCCGCCCAGCCTGGCTTAAGAGTTACGCGCAAGCGGATTGGCACGTGGTGACTCTTTGGAAATGTCAGGGAGCGGCTACTCGTACTGCTGCAAAAAGGAGGTAGAGCGCTCGTCTCTAGCAAGACACTTAACCCGTAATTGCTCCCGGTGTGTGAGTGAATGGGTGAATGTGAGGAACAAAGAATACACCATTTAGCATTTACCATTTATTATAATTAATTTAATAATAATAATAATAATAATAATAATAATAATAATAATAATAATAATAATAATAATAATAATAATAATAATAATAATAATAATAATAATAATAATAATAATAATAATAATAATAATAATAATAATAATAATAATAATAATAATAATAATAATAATAATAATAATAATAATAATAATAATAATAATAAAAAATTTAAAAGTCAGGGGATAAATAGCAAAATGGCCTCAAGCAGCGTATAGGTGCACCTACTCCCACTGCCTGCCAGACTGCTCATTGCTAGATGATTCAATATTTGAGATGTCACTGTTCCAAGTCAGAATGAGACGTGTGCACACAGTGTTCCGTGACAACGGTCAAAAGGTAATATCAGAGAAAAACACTGAGAGAAAAACACAGAGAAAAACACTGAGAGAAAAATACTGTGAGAAAGATATGCGAGCAGTTGGTTGAATTCACAAGAGGCGCCATTCCAACCGTATCTGCCCAAACAACAGGCCTCTCTCCTCTCTTCTGGAACTTGAATTTCCTCCAACCTAATTCCATCACAAAGCCAGAACTCTGCGAGGCTTCCCAGAAACCAGGACATGTCACTGACTCTTTGGCTGCTGGTGTCAAAGGCAGGAGGCGAAGGCGGAGATATCAGAGAAGGCTGGGGACCAGGCAGTGTGTCTGAAGTCTGTTTTCTGTGTGTGTGTGTGTGTGTGTGTGTGTGTGTGTGTGTGTGTGTGTGTGTGTGTGTGTGTGTGTGTGTGTGTGTGTGTGTGTGTGTGTGTGTGTGTGTGCGTGCATGCGTGCGTGCGTGCGTGCGTGCGTGCGTGCGTGCGTGCGTGCGTGCGTGCGTGCGTGCGTGCGTGCGTGCGTGTGTGCGTGCGTGTGTGTGTGTGTCGCTCTGAGCCACTGACTTCCTCCTCCGGTCATTTCATCTCGACCACGCTCTGGGAGGAGAGAAATTCCCGCAGTGTCCTAACTGACGGGTCAGAGAGAGAGGGCGCAGAACCGTCTCTCACTCTGTCATCTTCACCGAGGTGGCCTCCCCGCCCACGGTACAGACAGACGGTATAGAAATAGCGCGGCGGCGCGTCACTCCGAAGGCATGACCGCTGCGCAACCAGAAGGCCGCCGTCGCTTTGTTCCTAAGAAATCCGAGGCAAAAGAGAAAACGCCACGATTGTTTGCGGCGAGGCGGGGGTTCCGTCTCCCCTCCTCCTTCTCTCTTTCTCCACTCTGCATGTCGGACACAGGCCCCTAAGCCTCTCCGGGGCCCTGGCGCTGAATTGGCTGGATATTCATTGAGGGAAATGTGGCTCCCCGGAGGGGAGGAGCAGAGTGTGTTTCATTTGAGGGCGGCTCCATTACCTCACTGGACGTGACACCGGGGTGCCCGGGCCGGGGCGAGAGTGATGTATGACCGCGGCCTCTCGCCGTTAAGGCATTTATCACTCTGAGTGACACCACACACATGACTTACCCATAGCTGACCTTTACCGGGAATCATAATCGGCCAATGAACAATGAACAGGGCGAAGAAAAACACAACAAAACCCCCAAAAATATATAAAAAGACAGAAAAGGGTCAATCCGTGTAGCGCCCGACGTTTACCTACTCACTGTGGTGAGAAAGCACACGGCGAAATGTGTGGAATAATGCAGGAATTAGGTTGATAATCAATCAAATAGATTAGAAACGGTGACGATGGCGGTAAGGCAGCGGCGCACCGCATTGGGTCCAGGCAGGAAGTGGTGAGTGTTTTGCGTGTGATTGGTTATGGAGGTGGGGGGGGGGGTGGGGGGGGGGTTCCGCAGGAGAGGAGCCGCGCTGCAGTCGGTCCCACGTCGTAAATCATGCTCCCGGCTCCTGCAGATTGGTTTAAATCGGGCCTCTCTTTTGGGCCTTGACTGGGTCCCTGGGCTTATTAGAGCCCCACACTGAGAAGACTAGCTGGGGCTGCTATTCATCAGGCAGGCCTTAAAACAGAACGCAGGGCCCAGACCCTTTCTTTTGGATCATCAATTTAACTGCGTTTCCTTTTCCTGACACAACACTATATAACGGCGACCGTCTGAGGCTCCTAACCGGTTTACCCCAGTGGTGGGATATTGGAAATCATGATGAGGTTTTAAGGAGCAAAATTCACGATTTGATTGTTAGGGGAGAATGGAATGGGACAAAGTCAAGACTCACATCGAGCCAAAAAGGACTCCTTCCTCCTCGCCAAGTGTCACACATCATGAGACATCAAAACCCACAGGATACAAACATGGTGCTTTGTCATTTTGGATATACAGCTGTGTATGTATGTATGTATGTATGTATGTATGTATGTATGTATGTATGTATGTATGTATGTATGTATGTATGTATGTATGTATGTATGTATGTATGTATGTATGTATGTATGTGTGTGTATGTATGTATGTATGTATGTATGTATGTATGTATGTATGTATGTATGTATGTATGTATGTATGTATGTATGTATGTATGTATGTGTGTGTGTGTGTGTGTGTGTGTGTGTGTGTGTGTGTGTGTGTGTGTGTGTGTGTGTGTGTGTGTGTGTGTGTGTGTGTATGTATGTATGTATGTATGTATGTATGTATGTATGTATGTATGTATGTATGTATGTATGTATGTATGTATGTATGTATGTATGTATTAGGGCTGTCCCCGACTAAGGATTTGGATGGTCGACTATGATTGGCCAAAATGTGCCATTGGTCGACTTAAACATATATATTTTTTAAGTATAATAGTAAAAAAAAAAAAAAAAAAAAAAAAAATGGGCTGTGGGGGGTGCTTAATGTCTGAAGGAGTCGACTGAAGGCTTCTTGTCCTCTGCACAAAGCATGCAATTGGTCCACTGATGGATACATCTTGATATTTGTCTAGTCTAGTGTGTTCATTAGATGGGTGAAATCCTTTTTCAGTGCCTCTGTGCCTGTTTTCGTAGGCAGTTAGCCTCTGGTATGCGTGCCATTAGTGTTAGCCACGCTTCTAGGCCTCTTTTCTTTAGGAAAGAATGATAAAACAAATTTAAATAAAAAAATATTATAATTTTTTTATTCTTTTTTGGTATTCGACTAAGAGGTTGGCTAGTCGACTACGGCTCCTTTCGACCGATTAGTCGACTAATAGGGGTCAGCCCTAGTATGTATGTATGTATGTATGTATGTATGTATGTATGTATGTATGTATGTATGTATGTATGTATGTATGTATGTATGTATGTATGTATGTATGTATGTATGTATGTATGTATGTATGTATGTATGTGTGTGTGTGTGTGTGTGTGTGTGTGTGTGTGTGTGTGTGTGTGTGTGTGTGTGTGTGTGTGTGTGTGTGTGTGTGTGTGTGTGTATGTATGTGTGTGTGTGTGTGTGTGTGTGTGTGTGTGTGTGTGTGTGTGTGTGTGTGTGTGTGCGTGCAGGTAGGTGTGTGTGTGTGTGTGTGTGTGTGTGTGCGTGCGTGCGTGCGCGTGTGTGTGTGTGTGTGTGTGATATTCATTCCATTCATTTTTAGAGTAAGATACACATAACCGCCTGCACCTAGGGATGCCCCGATCGATCGATCGTTATCGGCCGATAATCAGTATAAATATGCGATCGGTGATCTGTGATAATGCTTTATTTTCGGCGATCGTCAAAACCGATCGAAAAACATGATCCAAGTCTTAGCGGAGATCTCAGTCACTGCTGACTTCTCTCTCAGACACAGAGCTAAGCAGCGTACAGCGCCTCCTCCTCCCCAGCCCCTCCCGCACTCATGTAACTATAGTCTGGTGCATGATGCGACGTGAGCTAACGTTGGCTACCAGTACCTACCGAGCTAACGTTACTGTTTAAACTAAATGACCCAGTGACTACATGAGGCATTATCTAACGTTATCTAGCTGGCTAGCTACTGATAGCTGCTGATATCAACAAATGCTCCAGCAATAGTCGAGTGCATGATAAGTTACCTCCGTTGACTCGGTAGCTCACGTTAGCTCACGTTAGCTCTAAACTAAATAGTTCACTGAGGCGTTGTCTTAACGTTATCTAGCCGGCTAGCAGTAGCTACAGATAGCTCCTGATATCAATGTCTTATAACATTGATTCGATGCGTATTCGAGCTGAGGGCTTGCTGAATGTGATGTATATAGGGCCCAGCTGCAGCGCCGGAGAATCCTGGCCGTAGCTGGAGGCTACTCGAGTACACACAGACAGTGGAGCTGTTTGCAGATAGCGAGCATTTTGACTTGTTGCGTGGTGGCGATGTCTCGCAGATAATACAAGTACAAGTCTAATTATATAATATATATATTTTATAAAAAAATAGAAAAAAAATGTTATATAAAATAATTTAACATTTTTTTTTAATAAAAAACGATCGGTATCGGATCGGTATCGGCCGATATGGCTCAAGACGATCGGTGATCGATATCGGTGGCAAAAAACCTGATCGGGGCATCCGTACCTGCACCCCGTAACCTCGGTGGAATGGAAAGCTAGAAAGCAAAAGCAAACAAAAGTTCACAAAACAAGTATACAACGTAGGCAATCAATGTATACAAAACAAGAACTGAGAAATGGCAGCGAAGGACAGAAATTACATTAGATTAGATTAGATTCAAAGGTATTGTCATCATGCAGCACAGGTACAATACAATGAAAAGAAGTTTGGCATCCAACCAGTGTGCAAATATAGCAGTAAAGTGCAACAGCAATATACAATGCAGAGGTGATTAAACTGGATATATATATATATATATATATATATATATATATATATATATATATATATATTAGAGCTGGGCCGTTAACGCTATACTAGTATCGCGCGATAATATAATTAACGCATTAATCTAAAAAAAAAATTAAAAAAAAAAATTGCTCCTGAGAGTGTGCTAGATACTGTACTGTACTGGTAATATTATTTATTTGTGTTAACTTCTGAATAAAACAACTTATTAAACACAAGTACATCTTATTGAACATTATTTTGATATTTCATTACCAATTATCATAGCAAAACAGCTTTTTCAAACAGTCTGTAATGCATTTTGGAAACGGGAGATGGGCTCATGGTGTAATGGGCCACCTGGCCTGAGAAACATAAGGAGGAAAGAAAAAGTAAGGACTTACTTCTGGTCATTATTTGGGTAGAACACACATATTTTGAATGCCTTCGGCAGGTTTTTTTTTTTTTTTTTTTTGCCATTTTAATCTAGATTAATCTAGATTAAATCCAGGATTGCAGATAGATTAATCTAGATTTAAAAAATGTATCTATGCCCACCTCTAATATATATATATATATATATGCTGTATTAGTACTACTGGGTGTAGTGCTAATCAGATGTATGTACAGAGTTGTAGTATAATATGTACAGTGATACAGGCAGGGCTCTACAGTGCGACCATATTGCTCGCATATGCCCCTAAAAATATGTGCGTGCGAACATGCAAAATCAAGTACTCGCACGGCGTGCGAGTGGGGCCAGCGAGTGCAGAGTACAGCCTCTCATTCGTCCTTTTTTTTCTCTCCGCTGCGAGAATCGTTAAAAAACTACAAGTCCCACAGTTCACAGCCGCATAAACGTTCCAATCACAGTAGTTTCCTGTGGTCACGCGACTGGAAACCGAAAGTAATGATCAGCGGCTGCGTCACTGTCTGAGTCAAACGTTAATACAGCCATGTCGAAGCCCATTCATTTTTATTTTGCGCGAAAGATACCGGAGAATGAGAAGTCAGGCGAGGCAGCTCATGTTACAGAGGTGATGGTTAACGTTAACGTTAACCAAGATACTGACGCTAGCCAGCATGCTAGCGAAGTTGGCCAAGCTAGCGAGGCTACACCCACTGTAGCACCCAATGTAGCCACTGTAGCTAGCGAAGCTACACCCACTGGAGCCGGAGGGAAGACATACAAATTTAACGTGAATTGGCTAAACATTTCCCCATGGCTAGAGTTCGAAAACAATGTCATGTTTTGTAAATATTGCAAAGTAGGATCGATGCATTGCGATGCATTGTTACACCCCTACAACTGGCCCACTGTGTATGTGTTTGAATTGATTGATTGAAAAGTTTATTAACAGATTGCAGAATGGGTACAGTACAGCTCAATACATACAATTGTTAAGATGATGCAGACCTGAGAAAGACTTTCGTCTTGTTTCCATCAGGGTCCCCCATTTTCAATTCATCATATGACACACATGACATACAGATAGACAGTACTGCTACATCTATACATTTATGACATACCAGATTTTCAAATACAGTACTGTTTGTGATACTAAAAAAATCCAGAAGAAGAGTATATACATTTGACATAGAAACTGTGCATTGGGGGAGGTTGGGTAGGTGGGGTGGGGCTGTACATTGGAGGTGGGGGGGGGGGGGGGGGGTTGGGTAGGGGGGGGGGGGACACTGTTGTGATTATTGTGATTACTATGATTACAGTGTAGGACAGTGAAAGGAAGACTAGACCTTTACCAGAGTAACAATAGTCTACGACGATAACACTCCAACCTGAGCCTGTTTGAATACCAGCTCCTTTGTCTGATCAATACAGATGGTGCTTTGAACACAATCCACTCACAATGGCCACAACATGGCAGACTCGCTACAGGAAGCTTCTCAACCAGGCATTTCCTTTTGTCCTGTTCAGGCATGCCAGCCCATCCAGGGTGTTTAAACGATAGATTTCCTCTTTTCAAACTGTTAAAAAAGGAGAGTATAAACAGCTGTCAAATCACAGAGAACATCGTATAACCACCGTATAAACCGCCCCACCTGCTGACCTGATCCTAATCCCTGGCCGACACAGTAAGCCGCAAAGCTCGACAGGGTTTGAGGGTTTGATGAAAAAAAGGGCCGTCTTTTTTTTTTATCAGCTGCGAGATCCTACGTCTTCAATATGTGATCGCTCATCATGTAGATGCAGCGACAGCGGCTTATCTTGGAAAGGCGGCCAGTAAAGCCGTATATAAACACTGGCAGCTTTACATCACTGGCAGTCGCCTCCGTTTCTGCCCTGTCAGCAAAACTCAAAGAGGGCTACAGTAAGAGAGAGAGGGAGAGAGAGAGAGAGAGGGAGATAGAGAGAGAGAGGGAGAGAGAGAGAAAGAGAGAGAGAAAGAGAGAGAGAGAGAGAGAGAGAGAGAGAGAGAGAGAGAGAGAGAGAGAGAGAGAGAGGAGAGAGAGAGACCGAGATGAAAAGGAAAAGTTGGTTAGAGGTGCCGTGCTGCCCGTCGCATCGCTAACTCCATTATACGAAGTTACCTCAACTTTCCGTCCAACTTCCACCGCTACAGATGAGCTCAGCTGAATTCGGCGGATAGGTCCCCGCCACGGTAGGAAGACCCCGCTGGCGCTTCCCGCGACCAAACAACCCACAAGTGCATTATCGAACCGGCGAGCGGACTTTAACTTCCCAACTTTAATGACCGTGTGCGTCTGTGGCGATATTGCGCCGGACGAACCTACTCCGTAGAGCGCGGCGCGGGGGCACGCTGATGATGCAGAGCGTATCGATTTCTACTTTCTATTCATTTCTCCCTCATGCAGAGTCTCCTCCGGGCCTTTGAGACCCGTGGCGCGTGCTGACAAACGCAACACATCGATGCGGGGGTGGGATTAAGACGGGGGGCATCCTTCAAAGCCCTGGCCCAGGTCCCTGTCTCGTTGGCAGGGGGGAAAGGTCAGGCGGAGGCCGGGGGCCGAGGCTGTGGGACCTGTCCTGCATCCAAACAGGATGGGTGCAGAGTGGCAGGTGATAAGCCCCACCGTGCCGGGGAAGGAGCGCGTGCATCGACGTCGTCGGAGATAACGGGTTCAAAGGTGATCCAAAGGTCAAAGGACACGTACCATGGATGACATGTCGCTAAAACACACACACACACACACACACACACACACACACACACACACACACACACACACACACACACACACACACACACACACACACACACACACACACACACACACACACACACACACACACACACACACACACACACACACACACACGCAGCCCTGATACAACACAGAAACAAGTGTTTGAACAATTAAATGCTTGCTAAACCTCACTATGAAATATCATGGAAGTTATGAGTTAAATGGTAAATTGTGCATTTACCACTGTCGCCTCCAGTCTTGAAAACATTGGTCACAAGGGGGAAATGTCATTGAGGGTGGATCCAATCAAAAACCTTCCAAAATACAGTGTTTTGGAGTGAAACCCTCAGCCGCTATACGGCGCCAAGGCTACAAGGTGGAACCTGTGCATCACGATGCAACACACCAGCCTCGTGGTCTGCTCTGACATACATACACACTGACATAACCACAGACAGAAATCAATGTAGCAGGGCCCAGTTCACGCCGCAGCATTTAAACAGCTGTCACCGCTACAAAAACACGCAAACAACAGCCATTACAAAAGCCTTTGTTATCCCAAGACACAGGCAGGCGGAAACACGGCGCACGGCGCACGGCGTGTAATTGTACTGTAGAAGTATGAATTAATTCCTCGCGTCACTGTCACGCGGACCGTCGCCGAATGCAAAGTAAACAATGCAATATTCTATTTTCCAATAAAGCGCCTTATTGGTCTCCGAGCAAAGGAGTAATAATGTGGCATGCCAATCTCTTGGTGTTTTCAATTAAAGTGCGTTGGACATGGTATTGTCGGCCAGGCCGCGCCGGCTGACAGGCCTGTAATTATAGCTCCTGAATCGCAGCTATCGCTCTCAGGTAATGGCAGGCCTGTCACACTTGCGAGCCCTGATGACGCGCACGCGCTCTTCACCACGAACACGACCTGGAACCTCCTTTCACCCTGCGGACACACGCCGCCGTTCGCCATGCAGGGAGGGACGAATGCTGTTGGAGGTATAGGGTATTAAAAAAAAGAGAGAGCGAGAGCCACCGCTCAGAACTGGGTATGCGGGAGACCTGTTTAGTCGACGTCATCAGATATAACGGGTTCAAAGGTGATCCAGAGGTCAAAGAGGAGACGTACCATGGATGACATGTCGCTAAAACACACACACACACACACACACACACACACGCGCGCACACACACACACACACGCACGCACGCACGCACGCACACACACACACACACACACACACACACACACACACACACACACACACACACACACACACACACACACACACACACACACACACACACACTCACAGAAACACGTGAGTTTTGTTCCTAAATGAGATATTTGCAGTTTGAAAAATGAAATGCTTGCTAAACCTCACTATGAAATATCATTGAAGTTATGTGTTATCTTAAAATGTTGGTCACAAGGGTGAAATGTCATTGAGGGTGGATCCAATCACCAAATATGAGGGAGACCTGTTGGAGGAACTAAGGCCCAGTCCTAATCCCCTTCCACTTGGCCCTACTCCCCACATTTTGGAGTGCCCTCGACTGGGTAGTGGCCCTTCAAAACAAAGCTAACAAGGGTTGACATCTGAAAATAGGGGTTGAAATTAGGGATGCTCGATGTAACTGACCGCCAAGGGTAAAGATGCCTATCATCTTTATTGTCAGTAAGCTTTGATTTGCGTTGGTCTAGATGATCAACTTCTCTGTATTGGCTCAGAATACTGAGCTCTCTATTTAAGAAAAGAATATTTCGGAGCCACTTGTGCATTTTCATTTCGTGTCCACATGGGGGCAGAGCTCGTCTTTCCTATAGTATAAAGGTCACAGCATCCTGTGTGACCAAGGCGGAAGTAACTCAGAGACAACGACGGAGCAGACAGCGAATTATGTATAATAGAAGAACCTTACTCCAGTAAATAACTCCCCTTGGTAAAGCGGAATAAGGTATGTCGAACACTAAAATGTATTATTATTATTACTGTTGTTGAAGAGGTCTATATTTATGTGTGTAACTGCCAAACATTTATAAACATGTAAAGTGGTGCACTCACTGAGTAGCTTCTAATCAAAGGCACCTGCTGCCGGACAAGTAACGTTATTATTTATCATTGTTTTTCCCTGAGTGCCTTTTGTTATGGAAGACGAGTTCACCCTTAATAGCTTTGAATTCAAATGTTTGTTTGAACACGTTGGGTGAACAACATGTGAACAATATTGATCTGTGAACTATGTAACTAATTGTATGTTTGTGTTTGACTGTCCTATGCAGTTTTCACGGTGCAAACGGAGCAAATGATGCAACCGTCACTACCTGTACAAACACGGTGCAACGACAAACTACCAAAGAAAAGCTACAGTACTGCTAAGCTGAAATGCAAAAGAAAAAAGAGAAAATAAATAAAAGCATCTGTACGAAACATAACCGCATATTTATTTCACCACCAAGCCGGGGGGCAGTTACACTCGATATTGGCTTTTTTACCGATACCGATATACCGATATTGTCCAACTCTTAATTTCCGATCAACCGATATCAACCGATACCGATATATGCAGGGTTCCCCCCCCCCAAAAAACAGAATAATTTCAGGTAATTAACATTACATATCTCTTGTCGTGTAATTAACACAACATTATGCATACTTTGACAATAAATAAAATAATCATTTGTTCTTACTTGCTTGCCTGGGTAAATAAAGGTTAAATAAATGTAAAAAATAAAATAAAAATTATTTTATTTTTTGGAAAACCGATACCGATATTTTCCGATATCACATTTGTATGCCAATATCGGCCAATAATATCGGTAGGCCGATAATATCGGACATCCCTAGTTGAAATCTTTACCCAGGAAATGGTTTCATCATCAGTAGTGAAATAATCTAAATGACTTACATATTTCTGTAGTGATACGAGTACTGTGGCCATGAAATGTTTCGAGAGGCTGGTCAAGGATCACATTTGTGCCTCCCTCCCCAGCGATATGGACCCTATGCAATTTGCATACAGGCCAAACAGGTCCACTGACGATGCGGTCTCCCAAGTACTGCACAGCACCCTCTCTCACCTCTCTCACCTGGACCGTCAGAAGGGGGGCTATGTGAGACTGTTGTTCATTGACTACAGCTCAGCGTTCAACACCATAGTCCCCACCAGACTGGTGGACAAGCTGATCGAGCTGGGTCTGAGCTCCGCTCTGAGCGCCTGGGTACTGGACTTTCTGAGTGAAAGACCCCAGGCAGTCAGGGTGGGGGGTCAGACCTCCAACACCATCACCCTGAGCATCGGGTCCCCCCAGGGCTGTGTTCTGAGCCCCGTGCTGTACTCACTATACACACACGACTGTGTGGCCAAGTTCAGCTCCAACTCCATAGTGAAGTTCGCAGACGACACGGTGGTGGTGGGGCTGATCTCGGACAACGACGAGAAGGCCTACCGGGAGGAGGTTGAGGTACTGGAACGCTGGTGCCAGGACAACAGCCTGCTCCTGAACATTGGTAAAACCAAGGAGCTGATCGTGGATTATAGGAGATGACAGCAGGAGACACACACACCACTGATGATTAACGGGGCTACCGTGGACAGGGTGAGCAGCTTTAAGTACCTGGGGTCCACATCTCAGAGGATCTGACATGGACAACACACATAGACTCAGTCGTAAAAAAGGCGAAGCAGCGCCTCTACCACCTGAGACAGTTAAGGAAGTTCAGAGTATCTGGGAAGATACTCCAGTCCTTCTACTCCGGAGCTGTAGAGAGCATCTTGACTGGAAACATCACTGCCTGGTATGGAAACAGCACGGCACAGGACAAGAAGGCCATACAGAGAGTGGTGCGCTCAGCCGAGCGTACCACGGGTATTGCACTACCTCCCCTGCAGGTTCTATACAACAAGAGGTGCAAATCCAGAGCCTGCAGAATAATGAAAGACCCCCACCACCCCAATAACAGCCTGTTCCAGCTGCTGAGGACAGCTACTAGGACAGAGAGGCTTAGGCTCAGCTTCTTCCCCCATGCCATCAGAGCCTTGAACAATGAACATTGAGTGCCTCAGAACACTGAACTATCCACACACAAGCACACATGAGCACACACACGACACGCACGATGTGCACGCTCACACACCAGCAGCCACTTTAACACTTTAACATGAGCGGGCACACACTCATGCCGCACACACCCACTTATGGCCAAAAGGAAAGGCCACTTTAAATTAGTATAACAACAGTAACAGTGTATTGCACTACCAAAGCTACCTAGCATGTCCTATATGCTCTGTAAATAACTATGTACAGATACCGAGATGTCACACCATGTTACCTGTTACCTGTTTATTGCACAATGTTGTTTTATTGGATTCTATTATATGTTGTACCACTGTATTGCACATCGTTGCGGGCAAGACCACCCGCATTTCATTGTATACTTGTATGCCGTGACAAATAAAACTCTTGACTTGACTTGATGTATCAGCTCATTTTTATTTTTTTACAGGGCCTAGAAACTTAACCTGCAGTGTAGTTACATATAATAATGATAGGCCTACTGAATTTTACAGTGCAAATACTTTAGGTACAAATACCAAGTCCCAGGTCTCTACTCCAGAAGTAGCAGTAGCTCACATGGTGGGTAAGAATGGATGAT
Organism: Notolepis coatsorum; assembly: GCF_963971535.1. NCBI lineage: Eukaryota > Metazoa > Chordata > Actinopteri > Aulopiformes > Paralepididae > Notolepis > Notolepis coatsorum. The sequence goes on from NW_028171980.1 coordinate 88,433, forward strand.
GTCACATGCACCATGCACACACGCAAGCATGCATACACGCGCAGACACGCATGTGCAGATAGAGAGAATGACCTTAGCAGAACCAGGAACAGAACCAAGGACCAGCTGGTACCGTACCAGCATTGCACTGCTCTGCCTTCGCTATGCTTTTCTTCAACTGCACAATGATGGATATTCTGATAACACTATACTCTCTGTTGCCCAATAAATAAAACAAGGATGGGGTGGGGAGTAAGAAAAATGAAGAATATGTGAGAATCAGAGATGCTTGTCTCAGTGGAATCAGAAGCACTTTAAGGTGTTGAACACAAGTGATTCCCCCAGCCCGGCAATTTGAGAACAATCAGAGCGCATTGTCGAGGTGCTCCTTCCAGCCAGAGCTGAGACCACAGAGCCATTGTTCATGTCAGCAGCACTAACACACTGCTACTGAGCTCCCTTAAAGAGGAGAGGAGAGGAGAGGAGAGGAGAGGAGAGGAGAGGAGAGGAGAGAGAGAGAGGAGAGGAGAGGAGAGGAGAGGAGAGGAGAGGAGAGGAGAGGAGAGGAGAGGAGAGGAGAGGAGAGGAGAGGAGAGGAGAGGAGAGGAGAGGAGGGGAGGGGAGGGGAGGGGAGAGGAGAGGAGAGGAGAGGAGAGGAGAGGAGGGGAGGGGAGAGGAGAGGGGAGGGGAGAGGAGAGGAGAGGAGAGGAGAGGAGAGGAGAGGAGAGGAGAGGAGAGGAGAGGAGAGGAGAGGAGAGGAGAGGAGAGGAGAGGAGAGGAGAGGAGAGGAGAGGAGAGATTCAGATTGTCACAGCTTTTTTAAATGTACATACATTCAGAAAAACGTGACATGCTTGTTTTTCCCGGCTCCTCAACCATTAAACAAAATACACAACATATATTATATCTATGCATAACAAGGTATGTTTTTTTTTTTTTTTATTATTATTATTATTTTTTTTAAAGGTAAACAAACTGTGGATACATTCAAAAGAAAAAGATGAATGATGATTACAGTGTACAGCTGTAAGCAACAGCAGCGTGTGAGTGTAATGAGTGTGCTTAGAGGAGAGAGCAGAGAAAATGCAAGGAAGAGAGAGGAAGAAGAGAGGACCAAAGAGGTCCAAACCATAGTACAAGAATTAATGTAGATAAGAAAAATAGTGAGATAGATGAGGGCAGATGGGGCAAAGCCACAGGGAGGGGACACTCCAAAAAAAAAAAAAAAAAGGCCTGTGTCCATATTTAATTCCTTATGCTCAAATTGACCACACAGCTGGTCGATTGCCTCAATGATTTGCTCTGTTGCCCAAAGCTACTCCATCCCTACCCCCCCAACCCCCCTGAACACTTACATTTCCACAAGCAACCTGAAGTAATCCATCACGATCAATCAAGTCGCAAATAGCCATCTGACTTCATGGCGAAGCCAATATAAGCTGTTCAGGACATTGTTCTGAACACATTGTACTTTATAAACAGGCGACACACTCTTTCTACCACCGCATACAACACCAGAGTCAATCCATGCCTCTCTTTCTACAGAGAAGCAGAGTGTGACATGGATGCGAGTCTAGTTGAGGCAGACTGAATGTAAAGATGCAGGTTCTGAGATTTTAAGTGATGAAATAATACAGCTAAAATGTTATGATTTGAGTTGGATCAATAAGTGAAGCTCCTCTAACCCTGTCTTTATTAAACAATGTTTTGCAATGTTTTCTAAATCTAGTGTCCGGGTTAGCGCTGCCACCTTGGAAGTCGATTAGTCGATTTCTATGCTTTTCCCTGTTATTTTCTGAAAGAATGATGAGCACATCTTTGGTAAGCAACAGATTCACAGAGGTCCTTCTGTGTCGCATGTGGGAAACAAAATGTTTACAAATTTGTCTATGAAATCAACAAATCAATTAGTCGGCGGCTGGGTGGCGCAGCGGACATTGCGCTCGTCACCAACGCAAGAGACAACGGGTTCGACTCCGGCTGTCTGCGTTGCCTCCGGCTTGTCCAGTCGTCATACTAACTCAATTGGCAGAGTTAGAGTCGATGGGTGGTAATCTGGACGTTGTGGACAGCGACTCCTACAGGTCGGTTGGGGACGCCTGCACAGCAGAGACAGGAAATGGCGGGGGTAGTGTGAGCCTCCCACACGTTACACCTCGCCAATGAGAGTCCGCGCTGGCAGGTGAAAAGATGTGACAGGCTGCCTCCTTGTGTATCGGAGGGGACACGTGATGCAAGGCTTCTATCCTCCCTACAACCGGCCAGTGGGGGGCATATGCGAGCAACGTTCAAGACAGGGGATGGGAGAATTGGCACAGCGGGTAATTGGGATGGGAGAGAAATAGAAAAAGAGGAGAAAAAGTGGATACAAAAAAAAATCAATTAGTCGACAAATACTATGACTATTAGTCTAGTATTAGCCTTCTCTAGTCTTAGTCTTCTCTAGTCTTAGTCTTCTCTAGTCTTAGTCTTCTCTAGTCTTATTATTCTCTAGTCTTAGCCTTATCTAGTCTTATTGTTCTCTAGTCTTAGTCTTCTCTAGTCTTATTGTTCTCTAGTCTTATTGTTCTCTAGTCTTATTCTTCTCTAGTCTTATTCTTCTCTAGTCTTAGTCTTCTCTAGTCTTAGTCTTCTCTAGTCTTATTATTCTCTAGTCTTAGCCTTATCTAGTCTTATTGTTTTCTAGTCTTAGTCTTCTCTAGTCTTATTGTTCTCTAGTCTTATTCTTCTCTAGTCTTATTCTTCTCTAGTCTTATTGTTCTCTAGTCTTATTGTTCTCTAGTCTTAGTCTTCTCTAGTCTTATTGTTCTCTAGTTTTAGTCTTATCTAGTCTTAGTCTTATCTAGTCCTATCTAGTCCTAGGCTTTTATCCGTTGTGTCCTCTCGCCAGGCCTTCATTGTAACTAATACTTCTGCCTGGTTAAATAAAGAAAAGAGGAATAACCAAAGAATAACTCTGTGCTGCAAATTTTTTATTTGGGTCCAAAGTTTCAAATATACACTGATAGTGTATCTACTGGCAACGTATAGGCTTTAGTCAGTGTTGTTTACGCAACTCTCGGGTCGGTTCAGGTTTGGCAAGCAAAGTGCTAAAAGGGTAGTTCAGAATGTTGGACCCCTAAGCCCTATTCCCTACCATGCTGTCAGTCGGTATAAATGAACGCTGACCCCTACTTTGGGGCCCACAGCGGAGTAGGTTTCAGCATTTATTTGAGGGCTTGCACGGACGAGCGCGGCACCGAAAAAACAACAGCAAAAAGCTTTTAGGCTGCATAGGCATGGGTTTGAAAGCCATGGAGCCTGCCTATACAGTACATGTTACTTGTTACATAGCGTGCACCAGTCTAACCTCCTACCCAAGTAATGTTATCTTTATCACATGTATCACACTATACAATGTTGAAGATGCAAACTGTGAATCCCTGCTGTAAAGAAAGATGAAGGGAGCAGCACTTGCTTATAACCTGTATATAAAATACACATGGTTAGTGTAGACAGGATGTTGAAATGTCTGCGTGTTAAGAATACACATTATTTGACCAATCAGACGACCTCTATATGATACACAACCACAGGCAACAACTCATGTGTGTGTTTTGTCTCTGCTCTCTAACCAAGTAGACATCGTCAGGAAGGTGAGCTGCACTGTGTAGACAGCCTATGAGGCCTGTGCATACAGGACCCACAACCAGTGAAATGTGTACAACTGTTGCATCCAGATTTTGCCCATAAACATCACTGATATGCAGGTACATTGATTCCAGACTAGAACTGCAGATGAAGCAGGTAGAAGGAAAAGCGTACACTACCAGGAGAGGCACTTTCTTCTTTTAAATATGTTATAATATATATATACAATAATAGTGCTGCTCAGTGGTTATAATAGGTTATACTGTATGTGCTGTAGGGTGGTTATAATAGGTTATAGGTGCTCTACAGTGGTCATAATAGGTTATAGGTGCTGTATGGTGGTTATAATAGATTATAAGTGCTGCACAGTGGTTATAATTAGGGATGTCCGATATTATCGGCCGATATCGGCATTACATTTTTTTATTTTTTTTACATTTCTATAACCTTTATTTACCCAGGCAAGCAAGTAAGAACAAATTCTGATTTTATTTATTGTCAAAAGTATGCATAATGTTGTGTTAATTCCACAACAAGATATATGTAATGTTAATTATCTGAAATTATTCCATTTTTGGGGGGGGGGGGAAACCCTGCATATATCGGTATCGGTTGATATCGGTATCGGAAATTAAGAGTTGGACAATATCGGTATATCGGTAAAAAAGCCAATATCGAGCATCCCTAGTTATAATAGATCATAAGTGCTGCATAGTGGTTATAATAGGTTATAATAGGCTTGAGCACCTTGCTTTTTACAAGCATCCAGAAAATGTCTGTCTTGACTGGGATCTTTCTCTCATCAGTAAGCAGCCCATCGGTTCCTCCTAACTGCTTCGGTTGAACAAAACCACTGACGCGTCGACATGGCGCGGCCCTGCTGCTTTAGATGCGCACAGAGCAAATAGGCGTGATTCAGCCATCAGGGAAGAGAGTAGAGGAAGCTTTCTCTCTACCACTCCCCCCAACCCCCCCCCCCTCCATCTCCATAAACCTCCTTTAGCCGACTGGCCAGGGCATTAGAACCCCCGTCACACTGACCCATCTGCACAGTGCAGGATACTTCATTTCATCCATGAGAGAACGGGCAGCAGGAGAGACCCCCCCCCCCCCCCCCCCCCCCTCCTCTGACAGGAAAGACACCGAGAGGAGACGCAGAAGGAGGTGGGTAGGGAGCTGTGTGTGTGTGTGGTACTGTATTCCCATCACTGCAGACAGCCTTCAGGTCAAGAGGAGGTTGGGTATCTGCTCTTTCATTTCCATTTAGGCCTGAAACATGGCAGGGAATTGATCATGAAAAGCCTACGGCGGGCTAAAATACATTTACATGAATACATGCATACATATGTAGAGTTCACAGTCTACGACTCTCTCTTGGCTCTCTGTTTCAATGCCGCTGCTCTCCCTGTGCCATGCACACCCCCTCCCTGGTCCCGCGAGCCTCGTGTAAATAGATTTTTAATTTAACTCACCATCATTGACTCAATATACATGTTTCTAGGTTTACACTTATATATATATATATAATAGTCTGGCCTCGTAAAGCATTTGTTTTAGGTGTTCCAGCAATGCCGATCATTTAATTTAATTTCATTTAATTTCATTTCAAACCTTTATTTAAACTCGAAAAGGCAACTGAGGTTTCCCTAGTTTACAGTCACGTTGAGTGTACATACAGAGTTTAAGCAGAAAAAAGGCATGTAAAAGCACAACAATAAGACAAGTAAGGATAACAATCAATTCAAATGAATGTAGCTACAATGTATTTATCCTGCATGTCACACTTCCTACGGTAGCACGCGTGTTGATAACTGTTATATAAAAGCAATAATAGTTGGTTGGTCATTTTTAAGGCCCTTATAGAGCCGTTCGCCGCCGACCTCATGACAAATATGCGCACGAGACCCGAGGGAGAAAGGAACGTAAATCCTGGTCAGAACAACGGGGCAGACCACAATATATTTGCATTTGTTAGCCATATGCTAGCGATCTAAACAATCAATCTATGCCAAAGCTAGATATGTAAAAGGTGAAAGACTCACACTCACAGCCGTGCTGATTTGGCAAAATTACATCCAGCCATTTTCGTTTGAAACAACTTTTAGTCATGGTTTCTCCATAGAGCCCCATTGTACTTCTTTTGGCGCAGCAGCTCGCGCAGGTCCGGGGTAACTTAGTCACATGACTCCGTTGGTATTGCTGATTGGCTCGAACACGGTATGTTTGTAAACAGCGCTTGGTTGGTTGGGTAAGATACCTCCTTATACTACATCATTATTGGTAAGCTACCAATTATACTATTGATGAGTTTTCTCAGAACAGGGTAAATCTGCATTTCGCTATTATGCCCCTCTAACTCATGGAATGAACTCCAACGGTCCTTAAAGCTTGAGATTCTCCCCTCTGTTGCAGAGTTTAAAACCTTGATCACCAACCTTTGTCAATACAAATTTGATTTGATTGTTTGATTGTTATCCTTACTTGTCTTATTGTTACAATTTTATTTTCGGTGTGATTTTGTATGCCTTGTTTTGCTTATATCTGTGTACACTCAATGTGACTGTAAATGAGGGAAACCTCAGTTGCCTTTTGAGTGTAAATAAAGGTTTGAAATTTAATTAAATGATAATAATGTATTTTTCCTGGATGTCACACATTATACGGTAGCATGCGCGTTGATAACTGTTATATAAAAGCAATAATACTGTGATTATTGACACTGTACCCGGCTGCTCCTCGATGCTATAGGGGCATCACCGCCTTGCCTGTAATCACAGTAAACAGCGCCGTCCTTTGTAGAAAATAATGAACACAAGCAAATTCCCAGGATTCCATTTCAAATTGATATACACTGTATGTTTTACCGTACACACGGCGCTACACTTTCCCACGAAGCCCATCTACAAGCAAAGCACGGGCCCTAGTTGATTATATTCAGTGCATATAATTATGTCCAATTACTCAACACTAGCATGTTCTCCATTAGAGGGGAACTATGCCTGTTTAAAAAAATGCATACATATTATTCCTATGATCTAATGGACTTTACAGTCCAGAAATATTTGTGAATGTGAACAACTCTTTCCCAAATCAAAAGAACTAGACTAGAGAGTTATTTTGGATTAGTAACTGTAATATAATTACTATTATGTAGAGCCTTATTTTAGTTGTTATTGGGAAAGTAATACAATTATAGTAACAAGTTACTAAATAACACGTTACTGCCCATGGGAGCATGTCCTATGTTCCCCGGGTCCTATGTTCCCCGGTAGCGATAAAAAAGGTTCTATGTTCGCCGGGTCCTATGTTCCCCACTCCCGTTGTGGCTCCCGAAAAAGCGCTGAGTTGTGCAAGGGCCGACCATGTCAGCTTGCTTCATTTCTCTGTCATTACGGTAGTGTTCTCAAACGTACACTTCATGACTAAAAAAGGGTCCGATGTTCCCCGCTACTCCCGAAAAAGCGACAGAGTTGTGTGAGAGTGTAGATAGATGGTGCAACATGTGTAATTGTGTAATTGTGTATGTGTGTGTGTGTGTGTGTTAGGGTGACCAAACGTCCCGATTTGGACAGCGCATCAGGCTGTGTTTCAGCGCCACTCAGGAGGGAACAGCTCCTGTCTTGGCAGGAGCTGTTCCCTCCTGAGTGGTGCTGAAAACACAGACAGACAAATTAGTTGACCTCGCATTGTGCCAATATCTCTCCGAAGTCCACTTTGTTTACCTTACCTGTATATAAATGCCTGTATATAAGTACATTAATATGAAACGGTACACCGTACAAAATACTCGAGTGACTGACCGGACAATAGGCCTACGTGTGAATCTGTTGCACGCCGGTAGCCGGTGCGCTCTTACGGGAAGCCTTGGTGGCGAGCTGCGGGGAACATGGAACCTTTATTTCAGCGGCGACTGTACGTGTTTATTTGACGTTACTGTACGATATAAGTGTGTATTAAAAGACGGAGCTGTTAATATATATCCTGCATCATCGCATCAGGTGCATGATGAAATACTCGAGTGACTGACGGACATTTGGCGAGCCTTTATTTCAGCGGGGAACATAGGACCCGGGGAACATAGGACCTTTATTTCAGCGGGGAACATAGAACCCTTTTATTGTTCCGGAGTGTTTGGGAGCGGGCGGGACCGGGGAACATAGAACCTTTATTTCGGGAGTGGGGAACATAGGACCCTTTTTTCTTTTTTTTTTTAAGCGGGGAACATAGAACCCGGGGAATATAGGACCCGGAGAACATAGGGATGACCCCCTGCCCAACACTGAAGGGGACAAATCCTGTATCTTTTCAACAACTGACCTACAGTATCTCAAACCCTGCCCTCTTTTTTTATCCTCCAATCACAACTGTTGCTTTTTTAGCATTCCTTCATTGAAACTGAGGGGCAATACTGTACTAGCATAAGGCCTGCAGCTAGCTGGGTTTTAACAATGAATGCTAATAAAGTTAGCGTGGTATTTCTGGGGAAACTGAAGGACATTATATGGAAATATTTTCCTCCAGTGAGGCAAGCGTCAAATAAAGAACTAGAAATCAACTGAAATTCAAAATGTATTCCTTTAAGACACCAATTAAAAGTGTCGAACATGAAGAGAACATCAGATACATTTATAACATTAACGGCAATTAAATGTGTTACCGGTGTAGGATCCTCACTTACTGAAATAGACCACCGCAACACTTCCGGGATTCTGAAATCGGGGCGGAGATTGCGGGGGGAGCATATGAATGAATGTTGATGAGAGCCGTGATGTAAGTGGTTGCAGATACGGCTGTGGGGGTGCTAGAGACATGATCGAATAGACTTTTATGCGCCTCAATCTCCTGAACACGGCGCAACCCATTCCTAATCGATCAGAACTAAATCGGCAGAGAAAAAGCCCATTTTAAAGCACCTATTCCCCATGCACATGCGCGGATTGCCCACGGAGTCTGGACGACGCGAGATGACGCACGAATGAATGTGGACTGTTCCATCAGAGGGGGGAGCTTCGGTGGTAATGTGAGTGGCTACAGACCGCTGCACTTAAATATAAACATTAGTCTACCTGGAGACTCAATGAGGTAATTGTAGATGTCGCCATAAGACGCGTCTGGCCATTTAGTGGGATAATTTTTTCATTATCCTGTTCGGCTGAAAGGACACTGGCCACCGAAGCTCCCCCCTCTGATGGAACAGAAGGCCCTACAGAGAGTGGTGCGCTCAGCCGAGCGTACCACGGGTATTGCACTACCTCCCCTGCAGGTTCTATACAACAAGAGGTGCAAATCCAGAGCCTGCAGAATAATGAAAGACCCCCACCACCCCAATAACAGCCTGTTCCAGCTGCTGAGGTCAGGCAGACGCCTGCGAACCCCAGCTACTAGGACAGAGAGGCTTAGGCTCAGCTTCTTCCCCCAGGCCATCAGAGCCTTGAACAATGAACACTGAGTGCCACAGAACACTGATCTATCCACACACAAGCACACATGAGCACACACACGACACGCACGCTGTGCATGCTCACACACTAGCAGCCACTTTAACATGAGCAGACACACACTCATGCCGAACACGCCCACACTTATGGCCAAAAAGGAAAGGTCACTTTAATATTAGTATAACAACAGTAACAGTGTATTGCACTACCTAAGCTACCTAGCATGTCCTATATGCCCTGTAAATAACTATGTACAGTAGGGGTGGACGGTATAAACGGTATACGGTATAAACGGTATGAATTTGCTCTACGGTATGGATTTTGACTATACCGTGTAACCGGTAGGGCAGCTCTAAAATAGTAATGACGTCATGTAACCACAGCGCGACTATTTCAATCGCATTTGCCCCTAACAATAGATCGAATTAGTCATAGATAATAGATATGTGCAAACTGGAAAAAGTTATTTAGGAGGCTTCGCGCAGTGGGCGCACTGGGCGTGTCAACACGCAATTGTCATTTCATAATAAACACATATCACCGCGGCGCACAGCAAGTTTCAATTTCAGTTCCTAGCATTTTTAACCAGTGGAGAAAGGTAAGAGATCTTACCTATCGTTTTTCTTATATGAATTATTCTACGTTAATAAAACATACCTGGTGATCAACTACAGTTTGCTGTAAACATTATGATATGTGTGTAGTGTTATGATAACGACGGGAGGACGGCTGCAGCAGTGGATTTGCGAAATAGCATGCAGCTGCAGAGCCGCAGAGCCAGTGGCTCTTTCAGGTCTGGTCACAGGCCCGCTCAACAGCGCCCCCCCACCAAACGGCTGAACGACCTGAAAGAGCCACTGGCTCTGCGGCTCTGCAGCTACATATGCTTCTAGCAAAATCCAGCCCCGCTGTTTGCAATGGGAGCAGCACGGAGTCTCGACTCGGGACTTATTTTATTTGGAATATAATGACTTTATACGCAAAAGTAGCCTAGTTTTAAGTTAAAATATTATAAATCTACATGCCTTGAGGATGTCATTCTTTATATAGCCTGCCTATCAGGCAAAAAAAATTATTCTAACGGAAACACTGATACCGTGATATATACCGTTACCGATATGCTTCAAATTATACCGTGATATAAATTTTAGACCATACCGTCCACCCCTAATGTACAGATACCGAGATGTCCCACCATGTTACCTGTTACCTGTTACCTGTTACCTGTTTATTGCACAATGTTGTTTTTTATTGGATTCTATTACATGTTGTACCACTGTATTGCACATCGTTGCGGGCAAGACCACCCGCATTTCATTGTATACTTGTATGCCGTGACAAATAAAACTCTTGACTTGACAGTCCACATTCATTCGTGCGTCATCTCGCATCGTCCAGACTCCGTGGGCAATCTGCGCATGTGCATGGGGAATAGGTGCTTTAAAATGGGCTTTTTCTCTGCCGATTTAGTTCTGATCGATTAGGCATGGGTCGCGCCGTGTTCAGGAGATTGAGGCGCATAAATGACTATTCGATCATGTCTCTAGCACCCCCACAGCCGTATCTGCAACCACTTACATCACGGCTCTCATCCACATTCATTCCTTTGCTCCCCCCGCAATCTCCTCCCCGATTTCAATGTAACGCGGAAGTGTAGTGGTCTATAGACGGACGTGTGCTCCGTGTGATATATAACTTGCCTCTGCACTTGCACTTTACACATATACATTATTATATTATATATTATATTATATATGCATTTAATTATCATATTAAGAAAGAAAAATTACTTTTAAAACCCGTGGATCAAAGTGTGAAGCTTGAGTCTAACTGAGTGAATCCTGTAAGGACTGGGTTCAAGATGACTCCATCACCCAAACGTGTCGCCTCAGAAGTACTTCAAAATGTCAGGAATGCAGGCAGGATCCTGCTGACGACCTGAATCCACCCCCAGAGATTGGGTGGGGAAATGTGTCAATCATCTTGGCTTTGCGTGACATTTTGTTTGCTGTCAGCCTGCATTTGCCCATTTCCCGGGGCCAGGCACGGCATGCGTCCTCCGCCCCTCCGCGCCCCGCCTCCCGCCCCCTCGCCATCTGCGCCAGACATCAACATGACAGCCACTTAAACTATAACCTACGCTGCTTCCATCAGGGAGGCTAAAGGCGGGTCATCGTATTTGCTCTTTGTGCTCTTGTCTGATTCCCTTTTCTTTTTTCTGCCCGTCTGCACTTCCCATTCACTGACCTTCCCGCTCTGTCCCTTTAGGGCAAAAAGCTCAATTCGGTACGGGACGAGTGTGGCAAATACACACACGGCACCCGCTTAACCAACGTATGGATATAAAACGTGTCGGCAGCAAGTGATCTGCTTCCAGTCAAAATGAGCGAGGCATCCGGAGGAGAGTGTGTGCTCTGCTGTGTGTGTGTGTGTGTGTGTGTGTGTGTGTGTGTGTGTGTGTGTGTGTGTGTGTGTGTGTGTGTGTGTGTGTGTGTGTGTGTGTGTGTGTGTGTGTGTGTGTGTGTGTGTGTGTGTGTCGACACTTGATGTGCTACACGGGTTATGACACGGCAGTGAAATGTCTATTATTATGTTAACGGCCGGCGTACATGCTCTTCAAATCTCAAAGCACAAGGCTGGTGTTCTTATTGTTAAAAAAAATTTGGTTTAAGAAAAAAAAGACCAACAATGCATTTCGAAGTGTCCTTGAACGAGACACTTAACCCCTAACTGCTCCCAATGAGCAGGTTGGCACCTGGCATGGTCGCCCTCCGCCGTCTGTGTGTGAAGGGGTAAAATGTGAGGAATTTTTTTTAAAGCGATTTGGATAAATGGACTATATAAATGCACCATTTACCATTTACCATTTATATCCAGAAGTAATAGAGCTCCATTGTGGTCCAGAAACCATTCAAACAAGTCACAGAGCCGTACTGTTTCTCTGTATAATAGAACGCGAGCGTCGTCGTTTTCCACAGAACTACTTTGTGAAGTGTCAGTGATGAGCCTCGGAAGTAGTCCCAGTTCAGGAAGGCTGTCACTTCTTGAAGTCACCATGACATCACAGCCCCTGTGACATAACGGCCCCTGTGACATCACGGCCCCTGTGACATCACGGCCCCTGTGACATCACGGCCCCTGTCACATTACGGCCCCTGTGACATCACGGCCCCTGTGACATCACGGCCCCTGTGACATCACGGCCCCTGTGACATGACGGCCCCTGTGACATCACGGCCCCTGTGACATCACGGCCCCTGTGACATCACGGCCCCTGTGACATCACGGCCCCTGTGACATGTGTTAGCGGTTTTAGGACAACAATGGAGCTCCGTTATTTCTGGATGTGAGCTGTAGGTGTCGGCTGGATGGATTTGGTTTGTTGGTTTTGGTCTTTTTGTACGCTATGTTGACAATGGGAAAAACAATGAAATGCTGTTTTAAACAAGCTCTTATATACAATTCAATCTGGAGGATTAAAGACATCTGTGATGTCATATATCATCCACTCTGGCTCTTGAAAAAAGTCGGTAATAGCTAGTTATTCTATATATAGATCTGGGGCAAGTGGCCATACAAGTCTCCACTAGCTTCTAGCCACTTACATATCTATCCAGCGGTGAGGAGGAAATTGGTCTGTTAAGATAAACAAGTACCCCCCCCCCCCCCCCCCCCCACACACACACTTCTTTCTTTTCTCTCTCTCTCCGTCTGAAGACAATATTTGACACAAGCATGACGGAAATAGGAGCATCCATTAAAATAATGGCTTTGACATGTCCAGGAGACAGAAAAGGACGGCAAGCAAAAAGGATAGCGTGAGAGAGAAGTGTCCAGGTCAGACATTAAGCTGGTTCCCAGCTGTATACGTACCGCTATACTTTGCTTGCTTTATATCACAGCCAGGACATAGACTTTACAGACACATAAAATCCAGACCGCTTATTTGTCAAACACTTACCCTGAAGTTGTTGAAATGGTCTAACTTCTCAAAATGTCAATGGAGAGTCTGTCTCTTTACTGGGGGCTGACATCTTGATTAGAACATAAAATGTGTTATTTTCACCACAAGTCGCATTTGATTCATCGTGGCAGCGTCCAGTAAACTCTCCATTGAAATGTTGAGAAGTTGAACCAGGATTTGGATCTAGCTCGACAGCCAGCAAGCCAACTAACCAACAAATCAACCAGCCAGCAGGTCAGCTAACCAACCAACCAACCAACCAACCAACCAACCGGCCAGCCAGTCAGCTAACCAATAAACTAACCAACCAGCCAGCCAGCCAGCTAACCAACCAACCAACCAACCAACCAACCAACCAACCAACCAACCAACCAACCAGCCAGCCAGCCAGCCAGCCAGCCAGCCAGCCAGCTAACCAACCAACCAACCAACCAACCAACCAACCAACCAACCAACCAACCAACCAACCAACCAACACCAACCAACCAACCAACCAACCAACCAACCAACCAACCAACCAACCAGCCAGGCAGCCAGCCAGCTAACTAACCAACCAACCAACCAGCCAGCCAGCCAGCCAGCCAGCCAGCCAGCCAGCCAGCCAGCCAGCCAGCCAGCCAGCCAGCCAGCCAACAGTCAGCCTGCCCGCTAACCAACCAACCAGCCAGCGACCCAGCCAGCTATGCTAACGTGATCTGCATCTCAACTGGCCCCTACCAGCATTGCTTCTCTGGCACAGTGGTAGCTAGCTAATTCCTTCAGACCACACTGCCAGGAGAAAGAAAGGGGTCTAATGCCTCAAGGTCACATACAGGATCAATAAACACGTTGAAATTGACGCCTTGTGCCTCAACCGGCCAACTCAAGATTGACAGTGTAAAAATGCTAAACCTGAATCCCAGCGGCTGATTGAGTTTGAATCGTTGGCGAGGTGCTGGATTATGAGACATGACAGGCTTTTTATAAGGTGTAATTAACACTTTGATTTTAATAGGGACATGACAGATATTAAATTGGTTTCAGATCTTGGTGCTGTCAACTTGAGGGGGAATGTGTGTGTGTAGTGTGTGTGTGTGTGTGTGTGTGTGTGTGTGTGTGCGAGTGTGTGTGTGTGTGTGTGTGTGTGTGTGTGTGTGTGTGTGTGTGTGTGTGTGTGTGTGTGTGTGTGTGTGTGTGTGTGTGTGTGTGTGTGTGTGTGTGTGTGTGTGTGTGTGTGTGTGTGTGTGTGTGTGTGTGTGTGTGTGTGTGTGTGTGTGTGTGTGTGTGTGTGTGTGTGTGTGTGTGTGTGTGTGGTATGTATGTGTGTAAATATACTTCAGAAGCTCTTTACTATCAATCCTATAACCCTGCAAGGTAATGAAGAGCAGGTGCAGGTAGAGGCGCTTCATCAGATGAGGACTCCTGAGCGGATAAGAGGATAGAGGACTCCTGAGAGGATAGAGGCGGAATTTGGAAACAAAAAACCAAAGCCTTGGAAAGTTAACTTTCGCCACCCCTCCTCTCTCTTAATGGTGTCCCTGGGTGCCTCACATTTCGCCTCCCTGCTCCGCTGAACAGCTTGCAACAGGCCCGACCATATGGCTGAAGTGCAAAAAAGCAGGTTCGACAAACCTTTTTCCAGGCAAAAAAGAAAATGCCGGGTTTGTTTTTCTGGCACAGGAGAAAGAACAACAGATTCTAATGAGAGCAGATTGGAAAACCGGTACACATAATGTCCGTAGCCGCCTCCGAAACAAGTCCAACTTCTGGGCTCGGAAATTACCTCCTGAGATCGTTCTGTGTTTTTTTGTTTTTTGTAGGCGCCATTTCCTTTCAAGTGAAAAAGTTGAACCGCTAAATGTGAAACGTAGGCTACTTAACGTATACAGTATGAACAGTTAAATGTGAAATGTAGGCTACTTAATGGTATACAGTATGAACAGTTAAATGTGAAACGTAGGCTACTTAACGTATACAGTATGAACAGTTAATGTGAATCGTAGGCTACTTAATGGTATACAGTATGAACAGTTAAATGTGAAACGTAGGCTACTTAATGTATACAGTATGAACAGTTAATGTGAATCGTAGGCTACTTAACGTACAAACAGTATCAACAGTACAACAGTAAATACACAGAGCTATCCAACTTTCCACCCCTGAGAATACTAAGATCATCAGATGGGTATTTTATCTCTCTCTGTCTTCATCTGTGTCTTTCTCTTCTCTTCACCCCCCCTTTCCCCCACCCTCCTCCCCTTCATCCTCCCAATCTGGTTGCTCCTTTGTAATTCTATCATAGCAACTGAAACAGCACTTCTAGGGTGCTCTTCAGGACATATCCCCACTTATCCCCCCCCCTCTCTCTCTCTCTCTCTCTCTCTCTCTCTCTCTCTCTCTCTCTCTCTCTCTCTCTCTCTCTCTCCTCTCTCTCTCTCTCTCTCTCTCTCTCTCTCTCTCTCTCTCTCTCTCTCTCTCACACACACACACACACACACACACACACACACACACACACACACACACACACACACACACACACACACACACACACACACACACACACACTGTGCTATAAAGGCAGGCTAACAGAGCGTAAAATGGCCTGTAAACGCCAACAATTAGCAACCCCATCTCCCTGAAGCAGCAGAGAGCCATCAGAGGTATCAGCCACGTGGAGGTAAGTGTTAATACTTATGTGCCCCATCACGTCTGACTGCGTGTTTACTACACGCTAAGCTACGGTAGGCTACGTCAGAGAGTGTCCAAAAATCGAAACCAGAAACACATTATTGACCCAATGTAGTTAAGGAGGTTGTCATCATAGTGACAACAGTGTGGGCGTTAATAGACAGCACTGATACCGAACCTGGGTTGACAAGCGGCAGTACAAAGCCTGACTTGAATCATTATGCAGGAAAGATGGAAGATTGCAAGAATGCTGTTTAATGAGTAGTTAGAATCTTAAAAGGAAAGACTCCAGACAGCAGTGGCGGCTGGTCCATAGAGGGTGCTAGGGCGCCGCCCCCCCTTGTGGAGAGAGAAGACAGAAGAAAGAAGAAATTGTGGTTTTGGATTTTAGATTTCGACCCCTAAAAATATATATTTTTAAAATTACATAAATTATAATTACTCATTTTTAGTATGTTGGGTTTAAAATGCACAATAACGTGTAATAGATCAAATATTAAAAAAACAATTGTCCTATTCATCCCCCCTCTCTCTTCTCGGGCTACATTTAATCCAATATGATGCCTGTGGGCGCTTTTCTCTAGTGCCTGAAGTAGAGTCATTGTCGAATTGTCTATTCTATTCACTCTATTGGCTAAGCATGGTACGTCCACCAGGAAAATACCATACGCTCTGCTCGGCTACTAGTTGTTGTCATAGGTCTATGGTTGTTGTAACTTGTCGTCGTCGTTGTCGGAAATTGATAATAATCACAAGATACTGTACATTCAGACAGTGTTGGACTTGGATCTAACTAAATGGATTTATATGAACACGATTATGGCAAGTTCAAGCGCGACACGGCTTTAAAAAAAAAGAAAGAAGTGGATTAAGGCTTGTGGACAAGTTGGACAACATCAACAACAAGGCTGTATGCTCGAAGGTAAGCAAGCGAAAGAAATATGCTTCAGTATGCAAGCAGAAGTCATCACTTGTTATCTTATCTCTTCTCACTGAATTCTCATCACTGTTAACATCTGTCTGTGCAATGTCCCCGACTGTTATTCTCGTGGGCGACTTTAACATCCACATTGGCGACCCATCCAATGTTTTTGCAAATGATTTCACGTCACTCCTGGACTGCCTTGACATCACACAACATGTCAACCTCCCAACACACAACAAAGGTCACATACTGGACTTACTCTGCTGCACTGGTATCACTCCCACTAACCTGGCTGTCACTGAGTTCCCCATCTCCGACCACAAAGCCGTGCTCTTCAACATTCAGGCCCCCCTTTCTAAAACCAAAGAACAACGGCACACCTCCTTCAGAAATATTAAAAATATTAAACCCACAGATCCCACCACCCTGATCAATTCCTACCCCAGCCCTCCCCCATCCCCCTCCCCTGCTGACCTGGTGAATCACTATAACAACTGCCTCTCCTCTTCCCTCACCGCACTGGCTCCCCTGAAAACTCACAGTTTCATTTACTCACTCCGCCCCCTGGTTCACCTCTGACCTCCGCCAGCTCAAAAACCACAGGTCGTCGACTGGAGCGGCTGTGCAAAAAAAACTGACTCTCAGTTCACACCCAAATGTATTCTGACCACCTCCACCATTATAAGAACGCTCTCTCCACTGCCAAATCCTCCTACTACTCAAACCTCATCAGCACTGGTAAAGGGAACAACAGAGTCCTCTTCTCCACAGTCAGCCACCTACTCCACCCTCCTCAAACCCTCCCTCCAGAAATCTACACTGAGCAGTGCACTGCATTTCAGCAATTTTTTTATTCCAAAATCAATACCATTCACCTACAGCTGGCCTCACCATGCACCTCCCCATGTGATCCACCCTGGATGATCACCACCGGCCATCATTTTATCAGCTCCCTCTCCAACTTCACCCCAGCATCAGAATACATCATCTCAGAGCTCATCCGTAAAGCCAAAACCACCACCTGTCAGCTCAATCCTCCTCCCACCACCCTTGTCAAAGCCTGCCTGCCATCAATCTCACCCATGATCACAGACATAATAAATTCATCCCTCGCCTCTGGAATCGTACCCCCCACTCTCAAACTGGCTGCAATCACCCCCATCCTCAAAAAACCTAGTGCTGACCCAGCCGACTTAAATCATTATAGGCCCATCTCCAACCTTCCCTTCATCTCAATGAATCCCACCTTGACACAAACAATCTCCACAAACCCTTTCAATCCGGTTTCCGCCCACAACACAGTACCGAAACAGCCCTTGTCAAAATCACGAACGACCACCTCCGTGCAGCTGACTCTGGACTTCTCACCATCCTCCTCGACCTCAGTGCGGCATTCGACACCATCTCCCATCCACTACTCCTGGACCGCCTGGCGGGCATTGGGATCACTGGTGTCCAGTGTTGGGACTAACGCGTTACAAAGTAACGCGTTACAGAAACGAAGTTACTTTTTGCCGCAACTAGTACTCTAACGCATTACTTTTGAAATTCAGTAACGCTACTTACGTTACTGAATGGTTTGTTAGTTCGTTACTGCGTTCTTTTTATGTAGATTCATAGCGAGCGTCCTTATTTCGCCTGCGTTTGTTTTGTTTACTGTAGACTGAAAGGCGCTATATAAAACGAAGTATTATTATTATTATTATTTCTTTCCGTAGCCTCATTCTGTTTTCGCACTTCTGATTGGCCACTGACGTTCTGAAAGAAATAGACGCTCTCTACAGTAAACAAGAGGACGCTCGCTATGAATCTACATAATAAGAACGCAGTAATAATAACAAACTAACAAACCATTTAGCAACTACTTGGAGAGATAATTAATATACAACATGGAAACGAGATAAAGAACATGTTTGAAGGGCTGCTGGAGTCAACTGGACTAACGTTACATCTCGACCACCGCAGACTGGTGACGGTGAGTGCAATGTGTTCACTGAAACTCAAGATCAACGGATTTTGACTGTACGAAATCTACCAGGGAATCTCATAATACTAATCAAACAATATAAATATAGTCCTTTCATGCACAATTGATATCCTAACTATTCTAACGTTGCAATGCTTTGATTGATATCTTAAACAACGCTGCAAGATGGTTATGAATGAATTAATGAATGGATGAATGAATGAATGAATGAGAACTTTATTTAACAGATTGCAGAATGGGTACAATACAGTACGGCTCAATACATACAATTGTTAAGGGGATGCAGACCTGAGAAAGACGTTTGTCTTGTTTCCATCAGGGTCCCCCATTTTCAATTCATATAGACATTTATGACATACACAACATACATGACATTTATGGCATAGGGACATATAGGTATTTAGTACTGATACATTTGTGACATAAGCGGTATTCAAATATACAGTACTGTTACCCCTAGATCCTGACAGAGTATATACATATGATGGGGAGGGGACTGTACATTAGGAGGGGGTGGGTGGGTGGGAGAGAAATATACATACAGCGGGGAGGGAATATATAATGAAACGCTCTAGACCACATTGCTTAGCAGAGTTCGGTGATGTGAATGGAAACTGTCAAGTTGATCAACCGATTTTGAGTATATGGGGCATGGGACTTGAGCAATTTTTATTTTTTATTTTTTTTTAAATAACTAAATAGTTACTTTTCACAGTAACTCATTACTTTTGGGTGTAAGTAACTAGTACAGTAACGAAGTTACTTTGAAATGAAGTAACTAGTAAAGTAACTGAGTTACTATTTTTCAGTAACTAGCACAACACTGCTGGTGTCACACTCTCCTGGTTTACATCATACCTCACTGACAGACAACAGTTTGTTCAACTCAAGACCCACAAGTCAGGGTGTTCAACTGTTTCACTGGGTGTCCCCCAGTGGTCAGTATTGGGTCCCCTCCTCACCATCTATCTCCTTCCCCTGGGCACAATCCTCCATCACCATGTGGTCCACTTCCACTGCTATGCAGATGACACACAGGTCTACATCTCCTCCACACCCACCACTGCCCTTCCCCCCACCTCCCTCACCACCTGCCTTGAGGACATTAGGAGCTGGATGAGCAGAAACGGCCTGAAATTAAATGGCAGCAAAACAGAGGCTCTGCTCATCGGCTCCGAATCCACCCTCACCAAATCACGAAACACCCCAGTTCCAAACATCACCATCGACGGCTTCCCTGTACCCTTCTCCCCCCAAGTCAAAAGCCTTGGTGTCATTCTGGACGGTTCCCTCTCCTTTGCACCACACATCAATACACCACCCGGTCTGCCTTCTTTCACCTCTGTAATATCTCCAGACTCCGCCCATCCCTGTGCCAATCAAATACAGAAACCCTGGTCCACTCATTTGTCACATCCCGGATCGATTACTGCAATGCTCTCCTCACCGGCCTTCCCACCAAACTCATCAACAGACTCCAAATAATCCAAAACTCTGCTGCCAGGATCATCACCCTGGGTGCCCGAGCGTTCAGCTGCTCGGCTCCCAGACTCTGGAACTCCCTGCCCCCACACATCCGACAGTCAGACTCACGCTCATCATTCAGATCACAATTGAAAACCCATCTGTTCAAACTCGCATATTCACTATAACCTCCGTCACTGCCCAATACCCCCTGCTGTTTGTTTGTCTGTTATTTTAACTCCACTGTTTTTTATACTTCTTGTTGTTTGTCTTATTCTTTTCTTAACCTTGTCTTTTAACTGCCTTGCATACTGGGCATACTCACTATAACTCTACCCTGTGTGCCACTGTTTTATATTTCATACTTATACTTTTTGCCAAGATCATTGTTTTAATCTTGACTGTTTTGGTGTTTTGAAAGGCGCCTCCAAATAAAATGTATTAT
The DNA here is from genome assembly GCF_963971535.1 of Notolepis coatsorum. Lineage (NCBI taxonomy): Eukaryota > Metazoa > Chordata > Actinopteri > Aulopiformes > Paralepididae > Notolepis > Notolepis coatsorum. Next base: position 108,935 of record NW_028171980.1, read on the forward strand.
TATTATTATTATTATTATTATTATTATTATTATTATTATTATTATTATTATTATTATTATTATTATTATTATTATTATTATTATTATTATTATTATTATTATTATTATTATTATTATTATTATTATTATTATTATTATTATTATTATTATTATATAATAGATATATAAATGGCTTAACAACTGAGCTAACGTTAGCCATCTGCTCCATCCAAAATCCGAATTTCATGGATATATCCTTGGGTAAAAGTTTGTTTATTAATGTTTATTCAACATAATAATAATAATAATAATAATAATAATAATAATAATAATAATAATAATAATAATAATAATAATAATAATAATAATAATAATAATAATAATAATAATAATAATAATAATAATAATAATAATAATAATAATAATAATAATAATAATAATAATAATAATAATAATAATAATAATAATAATAATAATAATAATAATAATAATAATAATAATAATAATAATAATAATAATAATAATAATAATAATAATAATAATAATAATAATAATAATAATAATAATAATAATAATAATAATAATAATAATAATAATAACAATTATTTAAAAATTACAAACATCACAAAACAAACTGGTCAGACTACTGCTTGACCTTACTCCTAGAACCCACCTCACCTCTGCCCATTTTGACAACCTAGGATGGCTTAGAGTAGACGACAGAGTACAGCAACTTGCAATTGGCCTAGTCTTCAAGATACACTACACCACTAAGGTACCCATGTACATGTCAAAATACTTCCCAAAGGTCAGTGAATACCACAACCACAACACCAGAGGGAGCTCCACAAATCATGTTAAACCCAGATTCGGCTCAAACAAGGGACTAAACACGTTTCGCAATTATGCCACATCAATGTGGAACGCCCTCAATGTACCCATTCTGCAATCTGTTAATAAAATGTTCAATCAATCAATCCACTCAGGCAGTCAAAGAGCTGACATACAAATAAAAAAAGGTCTACATTAAACATAAATGACACAGCGGTAGAGCTGCCGCGATTACCGCATTACCGCGGTATCGCTGTTACATCACGGCCACCGCAGAGTAGGCTGAATACCGCGTCACCGCTGTTTTTTTATAATAATAATAATAAATTACCCTCCTCTCGTTGGGCTTGCGGCTCTGCAGATATACCCTACTTCTCTATCGAGGTTCCAAGCGACCCTATTGGGTACCAGAAAAGTCACGTGAAACATTGCAGACCACTGATTGGTCAGAAGAGAGACGCGTCACACGTTTTTTACGTCCTGAATGTCAGCTCATCACAACACGGCTAATAACGTTAGCTTTAACTCTCCGCCGGAGTGGACTACCATCGCTCTTCAGGAGTACTAAACGAGACATAATGATTTTACTGTCTGCAACGAATGTTATAATAAAAGCTCTTCGTTCTATACACTTGTCTGATTGAAAACTTTATTAACAGACCGCAGAATGGGACAACTCAGCACGCTCTGAGCAAAGAAAGGAACTGAGATATGAATAGAGTATTGCTTGTCTTGCTATGGTCCGGTAAATAAGCTGATGTTATTGAACGTATAACTATATAATGTTAATGCCACAAAATGAATGCCTTTATTATAAAGTAGTAACTTTATAGTAATAATAATAAGAAAGGGTCGGGGGGGTTAGGGGTAACCACCCCTGCCCGCGACACCGAGTGAACTGCGCACGACCAGAGGGGAAACTTCAAATCCGTGTTTCACTTTCAATAACTAATGCGTGCTTGCCGAATCCCAAACAATATTCATGCTGCAAAGTCATCCTCTAAAGATAGACATTTAGACTAGAGGCAGGCTATATGCTATAAAGAGTAGACTACTACTAAAAAAAAAATGCATTCAAACTTTTTTTTTTAATTTTTTTGTGTGTAATAACCGCGGCGGTAGGAAATATTTTGCAAATTAGTGCGGTAAGGAAAACATCAATACCGCGGCAGCTCTACACAGCGGTCACAATTTCAAAGGGAGTTTATTTACTTTGTGACACAATAGCCACACAAATGCACTAGCCATCAATATCCTATGTCAAATAGTCTGACCTGTAATGGGCCTATTACCAAAAAGTCTGAGTCCTTGTCTGCACCTTCCGAGTCCGAATGCAGTCAATGGTCGAGTCCAAGTCCAAGTCAGAGCCATTAGTGCTCAAGTCCAAGTCCAAGAGTCCTGAAAATCAGTCCTGGACTTGAGTACTACAACACTACACATGGGGGATGGTCGTAGTGAAGTTGAGACTGGAAAATGAATGGGATCTAATTGGGGTCTTGCTTCTTCTTCCTCGAATTTTTTTTATAAATTCAGAATCAATACTTTTTCTTGACTTTCTAGACTGTTCAGACACAGTCTATTACTGTAACCCAGGGTTTGTCTTAAACCCACAGCTAAAGTAGCTTCAGTAGCCAACGTATAACACAATTAGCTTACATCTCACAACAGTAATGGCCACTTCTGTCTCCAAACCCATGTGCACTCCAATAACCTATTTGAACCCCGTCCGGTCCGTTTTCCGCCCTCCTCAAAGTATTCAATGACCTCCTCACCTCTGCTGACACCGGAGCCCTTACCATACTCATCCTCCTGGACCGGAGTGCAGCCTTCGATAGCATGAGCCACAACATCTTGCTCATGACTTGAAGAACTGGGTATTGAAGGCACTGCACTCAGCTGGCTCTGATCCAACCTCTCCAACAGACCTTCCCCAGGGTTCCGTACTCAGCCCACTCCTTTTCATCATCTACATCCTCCCTCTCGGTCAGATTCTCCACCATTTCAACCCGGACTTCCGGTGTTATGCCAACGACGCATAAATATTAAGGCTGTCAAAGTTAACGCGGTATTAACGCGTTATCGCCCGATTCTATTAACGCCACTATTTTTTTTAACTCACGATTCACATTTAAGAAAAAAAAAAATCTTTTTTTTACTAGACTTCACTCAGGTGTATTATTGATGCTCTCATTGATACTATGTTTGTTTCTGAAGTGTGTGTGTGTGTGTGTGTGTGTGTGTGTGTGTGTGTGTGTGTGTGTGTGTGTGTGTGTGTGTGTGTGTGTGTGTGTGTGTGTGTGTGTGTGTGTGTGTGTGTGTGAGATATATATAGAGAGAGGGGGGGGGTGATTACTCAGCCCTTGTGTGGGTGAATGTAACAAGTTCCTAACGTTTTCTTTCCCCTATTATTTCATGCACACTTTATTCATTGATTAAAATTATTATTTTCTTTTAAGTTATTTTGTGCATCAGTCTGTTTTGAATTTGATGCAAATTTGCAATGCATGAGGGTCATCCTTTTGTGTTAAATGGCTGCATAAAGCAAGCATTTGTTGACTCACATGTTGATAAGAGTATTACAACTTGGAACTTGAAAAAGATCCGTTTAAGGTAGAGAAAAAAAATAAGCGATTCATTTGCGATTAATCGCGAGTTAACTATGGACAATCATGCGATTAATCGAGTTAAATATTTTAATCGATTGACAGCACTAGTAAATATACCTCAACACCAAATCCCCCCACAAGCCACCCCTCTCTGACATTGACTCCTGCCTGCAACAAAAATGTCATCAAACTCAACAGAGACAAAACTGAACTCCTTCTCTGCGGCTCCAAGTCCACCCTCGGCAGAATTGACGACCCAACGCTCATCAGTGATGTCACCACTGTCTCCCCGTCCTCCCAGACACGCAAGCTTAGAATGACCCTTGACCCCACCCTCTCATTCAAGACCCATATCTGCCAAATTGTCAAATCCTCTTTCTATCACGTTCACAATATTGCAAATGATCAGGGCCTCTCTCTCTCACACACCCTGCTGCTGGAACCCTGATCCACATCTCCTCCAGTCTCCTACTGCAACTCAGTGCTACAGCTCCATCAATAAACTCCAACTGGTCCAGAACACAAGTCCCATTTATTAATATTAGTATTATTATTAATATTAATGTTATTAAATGTCCGCCTCACTATGATCAGAAATGCAGACGGCGTAAAGCAAAATGAATGAGAGAATTACATCATTTCCAGGCGTTCTCTATCCCTCTTATGCAAGTGTGCATATCAAAGTGGATTGTAATAGATCGCTGAAATGTAATGGTGATTGTGCTAATCTGGTAGTAGTAGGGCAGGGCTATTCAACTAAATTGTTCAGGGGGCCACATTGTCAGAAACCCAAGGGGCCAGGGGCCGGACTGCCACGGCGCCTCCCCGTGCTATGAATATATGTACACTTGACACAACACGCAACCACATTTTCACAACTTTTATTTAAAGGGGAACTATTTTACTATTTCTTTCACTATTTGGGCACTTTTACACAATTCCTGTGGGTTTATGGAACACCTCTGTAATATATTTTTTTTTAATTCATTGTTTTGTATTTCTAATCAAGTACTCAAAAACACGTTTTGAGCCTGGGCTCCAACCACTGTGGGAACTGTGTGGAAACTCAGCTGATTATCATGCAGCAGTGTCTCTCTGACATCACAAATCAGCACATTTTCAGATGACTCAGTTCAGTGAGGGTGAATATTGTGAGAGGAGAATTGGAAGAATGCGCCAATATGAGAATTAGAGACATAGATCATATTAATATAAGTCCACATAGCTAGGAAACAATGCTAAACACTGAAAAAGGCCATTTATAAGATCCCCTTTAACTACATTGCAAAAGTAGTATACTTTTCAAAAAAAGTGCTTAATTTATGTGCAACAACTGCAACATCTCCTCTTCAACATTTCAATATAAAAATAAAATAAAAAACAAACCAGTGCATGATGTGCATATGAACATTCTAACATCAACACTTGAACAAAAAAACACATTTATAGTGCAGCTGAGCTTATGAAAAAGTGCTTCATGTCTGTGCAACAACAGCAAATCACAGCATCTTATTAGCACTTATTGTCGACTCTTAACTCTCAAACATCAGGGGGGTGGGGGGCAGACAGGCCTAGCCTACATACACACATCTAATGAGAGCGATTGTACTTCTTTGACTGGGCAATGGCAGAGAAAGAGGGTTCATAGGAAGTGAGGGCTACCCGCAAACAGTGATGCAAATGCTCATTTGTCAAGGAGGCATGGTTGCTTGTTTTAATGGCATTCATGTGAGAGAAACTGGATTCACAGGTGTATGTTGAGCCAAACATTGTTAGCACAGATATTGCCAGCGTTTTTATTTTGGGGAATGTCTTGACATGAATACACTTTATCCAAAATGTTGTGGTGGATTCATTCTCAAGTGCCTGCTTCAGAGCAGATGATGCTTGCATGTCAATTATTTCAAGTTGCAGGAGACCTTCATCAATGTGAAGTGATGCAAGGAACTCTTGTCCTTTTGTGGAAATAGCAGCTACATTGGCAAATGGGTTGCTCACAAAATGCATCAATTATCTGGACATGTCAAATTCATCAAATCAACTTGCAAAGTTTTCCCTCAATTTATCAATGAAATCTGTCATTAATTGAGTGACTTTTGGCTCAATTGTGCGTGTTAACGTTGACGCAAAAAAAAAAAAAGTAAAAAAAAAAAAAAAGTAAAAAAAAAAAAAAAAAAAATGTATTATCATGTAATCTTTGGCGGGCCGGTCAGAATCATCCCGCGGGCCGGATCTGGCCCGCGGGCCGCCAGTTGAATAGCCCTGTAGTAGGGAGTGTGCTGAGACGTAATGAGCTTGGATGGAAGACATGGGCTTTGGAAGCTTTAGAACTTTCTTCAGAGGGGATGGATCGGCGATAGATCGACAACAATAAAGCCTGATCCACGGCGGACCCACGGATTAAGACACACATCTTCCACTTGTGACAATGTGTGTTTGAATCCAGCAGCTCGCAACCTATTCCATAGCAATGCCGTTCCTTCTCTCTCTCTACCATCTCTCTACTATCGCTGTGGTACATAATGAAACAGAAAAGTCCGACGAGCCGAGACAGAAGTGTCAACTTTGAGCAGAGCGTCATCAGTGTACAGTCAAACGGCAGCGCTGTGCCCCATCGTCCTATGTGCTGTTTTGCACAAGCCGTAGATAAGAACCTGCTTATTGAGATGGAGATGCATTCACAGGAGCAGTTATGGAATTCCATCCACTCCACTGCATCTAACTAATACATAAACCTGTCAGACAAATTATAGGTAATATTTTCCATTTTGTTCCCCATGAATTGTTAAAACAGACAATCCATTTCCACAGAGAGCACACTCTGGGTCTGGCCCTATGTAAGGCAATGTCGCTGACTGACTGACCGACTGACTGACTGACTGACTGACTGACTGACTGACTGACTGACTGACTGACTGACTGACTGACTGACTGACTGACTGACTGACTGACTGACTGACTGACTGACTGACTGACTGACTGACTGACTGACTGACTGACTGACTGACTGACTGACTGACTGACTGACTGACTGACTGACTGACTGACTGACTGACTGACTGACTGACTGACTGACTGACTGACTGACTGACTGACTGACTGACTGACTGACTGACCCCATTGTTGAAATGTGTGAGTGGCGTGGCCAGGTCATAACTACAATTACATTTACATTTAGTCATTTAGCTGACGCTTTTATCCAAAGCGACTTACAAGTTCTGTACAACAAGTCAGCAGGAAGGGTACAACTATTTCAGCTGAGTAACAATGTTCGTCAAACAGTGTTGAAACTCGCTACGGTCTTGAGTGCATAGTAGTAGAGACATAATTTATTAGCATAGTGGGTAGTAATATAGGCAAGGAAGATGATTTAGTAGCAAAGTGCATTATAGTAAAAGATAGTAAGAATGTTAGTGGGTTTTCTATTCTTCCTTTGTTCTACATTTCAGATATTGATTGAAGAAGTGTGTATTTAATCAACGTCGGAAAATTGGTAGGTTTTCGCCCAACTACTGTAACTGTGGTGGGAATTTTATCCACCATTGTGGAGCGAGGACCGAGAATAGCCTGCTTCGCTTTGATGACCCCCCAGGAGCTTGGATAGGAGTGGGTCTGAGGCAGCCAGAAGATGTAGAGCGTAGGGGTCTTGAGGGTGTGTAGTTAGAGACCATTGATCGGAGGTAGGAGGGAGCCATTCCCCATCGCTGCACGGTATACCAGGTCATAACTACAGTAGGTTTGCCAAGGCCTTTTTTTTTTTTTACAGAGGAAGTTAATCTAGTGGAGTGGATAAGTGGGCCTTTAATAAAAAAGAATGAAGAATGAAGAAATATAGTCTAGCCCGTCTTGTTAATTCTTCAGAAAACCCCAAAATGTCGCGCAATTCAGAAATAGGTATAAATGGAGATGTTGGCCATTTTGAGTGCTTTGAAATGTTCTCTATAATATGTGAAAAGTTATAAATAAATAAAAGTGGGCATTTTTAAAATGACCACGTACAATTTTAAACAATTTCAAACCTTTATTTAAACTCAAAAGGCAACTGAGGTTTCCCTCGTTTACAGTCACGTCAAGTGTAAGCAAAATAAACATCCAAAATCACGCAGGATATAAAATCAGAACAATAAGACAACAAGATGAGACAAAGAGCAAGGATAACGCATCAGTTAAAACCTGTACAATTTTAAGCTTTAAGTACTGTTGGAGTTCATTCCACGAGCTAGCGGCAAACGTGGGGGACCTGGACCAGCCAGATGTAGTATAAAGAGGTGGCTTAAAAAATCGATATGGACACAAGCCCTTACTCTGTATCCTCTTCAGCCTTTCTGCTCTCTTAATAAAGAAAAGATACTAAGCCACTATCCTTTACAAATACGATTAAACTGCCTAAATCGCAATGCCTCACTTTCCTGCATCTCAATGGCACCAAAATCCATCTCTCTCCACGACAACGTAACCGCTGCCTTATTAGATGATGCACTCCGGAGAGTAGGATTGTCTTATGTCCCTGGGAAATATTCTAAGCCCATACAGCATCAACCTTAATTCTGACCAATGGGACTACAGAATGGAGCCTCGCTCAGAGCCCCCCCCCCCCCCCCCCCTGCTCCCCCACCACCCCCCCAATCACGACTGCCCTGTGCCCCCACCCTCCTCAAAGGAGAGTTGCATCCATTTCCTCCCTGGAGGGTTCACGGCTACGGGGGTCGTAGCTTGTCAAAAACAATTACATCCCTTGGGTCTTTGGGAAGGCCTTCTCTTAATTTGAACTGATAAGCATCTCCTTGCATATTAGCAGTGAGGCCCAGCGGTCGGCCTGCTCCCTACAGATAATGGACTGGGCTGGCAAACAGCATTTGTCAGGCACAGCCACTTACCTTGGTCGTGGACGACATACTGAGTGATGCTAATAATAGCCACTCAGCCAGACTTGCAGTTAGCGGGCCACAGACCCAGGCTCTGCAGCTGGCCAATCGATAGTCATTTACTCTCGCTCCCCCTTCAGCTCACAGAGAAAAATATACCAGACCCCCCCTTTCTGTTGCTTTAAGGCCTGCGGGATGAAAAAATGCTTCCCTTTAAATGTCCCCCTGTTTGGTCTCAAAGTGAGCTAGCTCAGTCGTCTTTCACAACATGATACTTGAACTGGAAATACAATAGAAGTTCATGGGAGCACGGTGAGAGGGAGACATTGCACTGAAGAGCTTGAGGGGTGATGTGACTGATAATGTAACATTACTATTCTCTGATCTGATGCTAGTTTGTCTCTGTGCACCGTGGGCGGCATTGGGCTTATCATATCTTGCTAATGATGTACGATATGTAAATCTCCAACTCAACTCATCTCTAATCAGCCTCTGACTACAGGGTGCAACGTTATTACAATGTGAGCATACTATGGATAGTTCTGATAGATGGATGGACATATATATATATATATATATATATATATATATATATATATATATATATATATATATATATATATATATATATATATATATATATATATATATATATATATATATATATATATATATATATATATATATATATATATATAGTTAGATAGATAGATAGATAGATAGATAGATAGATAGATAGATAGATAGATAGATAGATAGATAGATAGATAGATAGATAGATAGATAGATAGATAGATAGATAGATAGATAGATAGATAGATAGATAGATAGATAGATAGATAGATAGATAGATAGATAGATAGATAGATAGATAGATAGATAGATAGATAGATACATGGAAAGAAAGAGAGTTATTGAGATCCAGAGAGCGATGGAGAGCAGGTCCAGAGAGCCAGCAAGAGATGGAGAGCAGGTCCAGAGATACAGAGAGCGATGGAGAGCAGGTCCAGAGAGCCAGCAAGTGAGGGAGAGGAGATCCAGAGAGCCAGCAAGGGAGTGAGAGGAGATCCAGAGAGCCAGCAAGGGAGGGAGAGGAGATCCAGAGAGCCAGCAAGGGAGGGAGAGGAGATCCAGAGAGCCAGCAAGGGAGGGAGAGGAGATCCACAGAGCCAGCAAGGGAGTGAGAGGAGATCCAGAGAGCCAGCAAGGGAGGGAGAGGAGATCCACAGAGCCAGCAAGGGAGGGAGAGGAGATCCACAGAGCCAGCAAGGGAGGGAGAGGAGATCCACAGAGCCAGCAAGGGAGGGAGAGGAGATCCAGAGAGCCAGCAAGGGAGGGAGAGGAGATCCAGAGAGCCAGCAAATAGGAGATCCAGAGAGCCAGCAAGGGAGGGAGAGGAGATCCAGAGAGCCAGCAAGGGAGGGAGAGGAGATCCACAGAGCCAGCAAGGGAGGGAGAGGAGATCCACAGAGCCAGCAAGGGAGGGAGAGGAGATCCAGAGAGCCAGCAAGGGAGGGAGAGGAGATCCAGAGAACCAACAAGGGAGGGAGAGGAGGTCCAGAGAGCCAGCAAGGGAGGGAGAGGAGATCCAGAGAGCCAGCAAGGGAGGGAGAGGAGATCCAGAGAGCCAGCAAGGGAGGGAGAGGATATCCAGAGAGCCAGCAAGGGAGGGAGAGGAGATCCAGAGAGCCAGCAAGGGAGGGAGAGGAGATCCAGAGAGCCAGCAAGGGAGGGAGAGGAGATCCAGAGAGCCAGCAAGGGAGGGAGAGGAGATCCAGAGAGCCAGCAAGGGAGGGAGAGGAGGTCCAGAGAGCCAGCAAGGGAGGGAGAGGAGATCCAGAGAACCAGCAAGGGCAAGAGATGGAGAGGAGGTCCAGAGAGCCAGTGAGGGTGAGAGATGGAGAGGAGGTCCAGAGAGCCAGTGAGGGACAGAGCTGGACAGGAGGTCCAGAGAGCCTGTTAGGGACAGAGCTGGACAGGAGGTCCAGAGAGCCAGTGAGGGTGAGAGATGGAGAGGAGGTCCAGAGAGCCAGCGAGGGAGACAGATGGAGAGGAGGTCCAGAGAGCCAGCGAGGGTGAGAGATGGAGAGGAGGTCCAGAGAGCCTGTTAGGGACAGAGCTGGACAGGAGGTCCAGAGAGCCAGCGAGGGAGACAGAGACGGAGGCTGGTATTATGGAGAAACAGCAGAAAAAAGAGAGACAGAAGGAGACGAAAAAGACCAAACAGACAGATGGAGAGACGGAGACCAGAGAGACAGTGAGAAGGAGCGCAGGGGTTTACTGGGGGAATACAGTGTGATTAATTCCTGCTCGTCATCTCCTCTCAAGCAGCACACGGGCAATGATGGCATTCATTTAGCTGGCAGACACTCCACTCAGCCTGAGAGAGACGCTGTTTCCTTATGGCCACGGGTTGGCATCAGCCCAGTACACTTACATCATTAAATCACTCATTAGTGGCGGGATAACGACGCAATTCGATTTAGAGAGCCAGCATTGTTCATCCAGCAAACAGGTGAGCAGTGCAAATGCAATCACACTGCGACTATGACTTCAGACAGGGGGGGGGGGGGGTGGGGGGGGGGGTTACCAGGGGTATCTGCCCAATTGTCCATGCTACGTCAGAGTAGCCTAAATGCTCATTGACATTTGCAGAACAATCCGGAGTCGTCCATCAGTTATATGACTCAATTGAAAGAAATGGTATTTTCTCAGTGTGTTCTCGGGGGCCCCATTCAGAGCCATAACGGCGAGGGCAAGATGACGGTTTCTTCATTCACAAGAGACCGATCTCAGAACTGCCTCCGTTTATCTCGTCCCCGCTGCCGTTGCCCATAATATATCTAAACAGAAAATGATCATTGACTGAATTATCAGTCAATGGTCTAAACGAGACGTTGGCATCCGACTGCGGATAATGATCGTCTCGAGCAGCGATGATGCTTTGACGGTTTAGCACAAAGGGTCTCCGAGCACCGCGAGGCCCGGATGACAGTGAGCAAAGTGTGTCAGTGTGGCCGCTGCGTAACGCGCTGCTCTCACACCGAAGGCCAGGTTTACAGGAGCTATTTTGTGCATCATTTCTGGTGCAGGTGAAGCACTCTGGGGCCATGCATAATGCATGGTATTTACTAAAGGGGTGCATGGGGCTGGATAAACAGTCTGCACGCCATCTCTGTGGGTCGGGTCGCAGTCCGCTCCTCTCATTCACACAACTGCGTGGTTTTGACACCCCGTGGTATCACAGTGTGAATACAAATGGCATCATTCGTTAGTGCCGCTGGGTTCGTTGGTGCCAGTTATGGTTATGGTATTAAAAGTCCAATTGTATCATTTGTCACAATGTGTTTCATTAACACACCCTTGCTGAACTATATATTTGCACATATACTCGAAACTGGGAGCATCTGATCATGACACATTCTTTGCACTAGTTAGTTACATATTCTATTCCACTGTATTTTCATTCTAATTTAGTGTATATTCTACAACAATCCTGCACAATTGTACAGCCCTGTCCTATATTATATTCTATTGTATTTTTTATTATTTATTATTTGTAGTTTATACCGTATATTCCATTTGATTTTATTCTACTCTAATTGTCTATTAACACTTTGGCTGCCGGAAAACGCCTAAACACGTCATTCCCGGCCATGCTCAAGTTGCCGAAGACGCTTTACAGCATCTTTAATATCAATATTTCAAAAATCTGGGATCGGATTCATATTTCCCCTCCGCTGGCCTGAGATCCACCAGGAGGACCCACTGAGCTCTCTGGCGGTTCAGGAGCGCCATCTGGTGGCCGATCGGCGCAATCGCTTAACAGGAAGTGCTATGGAGATTGTGCTGGTCGGCCGTATTACTTCCGGGCACTAGCTATAGGTTCCGGGACTCGATCTCGACACACTACATAGCGATCGATTGCCAATAACTCGATAAACAACATGATTTGGACATATATACCATTATACAAGCTGGAGATGGACCGGGTAAATCGACATCCCATAATGGTAAAATTTCTACTCTACGATGATCGCCCAACAGCGCGCGGAGACTGGGGTGAGTTTTAGCGTGTAAAGTTACCGTCTTCGATACTAACTGCTATTATCAACATTTGACCCACATTAGATGATTGGTATAACGCTGCCCACGGAATTATAAACGCCCCCTAGCCCATCCGGTCAACATCAGATGACGTGTAGTAACTTCTAGAAGTACGTCTAGTTGGAATTTGTTATATCGCGCTGATTGCCATAAAACTGTATTGCATCATCAATATAATGTATTTGGGGCTATAGATCACGTTCTGGAGAAAGCTGCAGAAAGAGATGAAAACATACTTATACATTAGACCATACTTTACTATGAATATGTGAATGAAAAAGTTTAACGTTGCTACACAATGAACAATACATATAGGACTTTGAATGGGCCCTAATAATGGCAATGTAGCAATAGAATTTAAAAAGTTATAGCCCTGCAAAGAAGGGGACTTTCTCTATAGACAAATAGAGCCGGCAACCTACGGTTGATAATGAATTTAACCCATGGCAGCCAAAGTGTTAATGTCGATGCACCAAAACGACCAAGACAAATTCCTTGTATGTGCAAGCTTACTTGCCAATGAAGACGTTTCTGATTCTGATTCTAACGTTTAACAGCCAAATACACAATGTACAACACAGCGATGTGGCGCTAACGATTGCAACTTAATCAATTCAGAGATGTTTAGGTGTGTGTGTGGGGGGGGGGGGGTATACACGGGGGTTGGGGGTTATATATAAAATGGTCAAAGGCAGCTCTTATGAAAATGGATGTGGCCAAACCAGCACTAACTAATGAATGACGCTGAATCGGACAACAACGGGGTGGAGGATTACCTAACACCTATAAAAGTAAGTTATTGAATAATAGTATGACACAGACCAACTTGCAGTTTGCTCTGTGCTTCTCAAGTAAATTTGCCCAGAGTGTGGTACATTTCCCTGTTGTGCCCAAAGACGGAAAGATCAAAGCAAACGGTGTTGATCTCCCAGGCAACGGGAGCCGTGACAGGCCAGACGGCCCTTGAGCCATCAGTTCCTTTTAGAGAGCGATATAGGGGAAGGGAGAGGGGGGGGGGATGCGAGAGAGAGGGGGCGAGAGAGTGTGAGTGAGAGACAGTACGCCTCTGAGAATGATCCGTATGAACATACTGCCGACTCTGTGCTACCAGGTTTAGGGGCCGTTCGCAGCGTGCGACTCAAGAAATCTGGCTGCATCGTATAGAGAGGGATTTGGATAAACTCCAAATAGTCTTCGCTAATTTGCATTTCAATAGTGATCATCGTTAACATGGTACATTCGGTGTAATACGCGACAAGCACGTTAAGAGGCAACACATTTACGACGCATAATAGCGGCGCTGTGCTAAGCTAAGCTAAGATACAAAGAAAACACGCTCTCTTTCTCTACACACACGCGCGCGCACACGCGGAGACACACAACCCGAGTAAAGCTTGCCGAAGCCTTTTGCACCTGTATTTCATCCTCATCCTGAGGGCCACTCGGCTCCCCTCTGTGTAAGCAAAACTGACATCCTTTATAAAAGATTTATGAGGCAAAGATGCAAACGATAGAGCGTGAACTCCCCGGGGAGAAACCACTTCCATCTGTGAAGGATCACCTGTTCTTAGGTGGGCTTAAGCACTTGCTCCCACCGTCGGGCCATGAGGGGTGGATGGAGGGCTGCATGAAGGGGTAGGGAGCCTGGAGGAACCAACAGCCTGCGAGCGCGAGATACAGACCCCCTGAATAATGCAGCCGCGGGGGCAACGACTAGGACAAGATACTGCAGGGTTCTCAGGCGGGCGGCGGACGGTCACTTCCACCAGCGGCGTTGCTTAATCACACGGCCGGAGGCGATCAAATTCACTGATAAAAAGCTTGCCTTTGATGTGCGGGGCAATTGGGAAGAGACTAATTCGTCTTCACCTAGATGTTGGTATTTTTGACACTTTTATGCACGCTACTGTATTTAATCGCAACCCTAGTATACTGTATCACAGCCCATATGTATAATATGACAATTGTACAAACGTCTGTTTCTAAAAAAAATAATAATAAAAAAAAAGATGAATTGTAATTGTTTCATTGTATGATGAATTGTTTTTTTTTCTACACATGCTCCAGGAGCAGTTTTGCAACAGTTGAGGACCAGGAAGTATTGGAGACGCTGTTATGCACACTACCAGAACTGTGTGTGTGAAGCGCACGGGCAGCTACTGTAGAAGTACAACAGCCATCCTTGATGAGGAGGCGAGGAGAAGGCGAGGAGGAGGCGAGGAGGAGGCGAGGAGGAGGCGAGGAGAAGGCGAGGAGGAGGCGAGGAGCAGTGGTGCAGTGCTGGGCAACCGCGGTCAAACAGCGTTTGGGCTTCGAAGTGCGCGCATCCTATTATTATGCAAAGTCTAGGTGATAAGTGCCTAGACTTTGCATAATAATAGGATACCGTTTGGCCTCCGCCCATATTACGACTGCACCCCTGGCGAGGAGGAGGCGAGGAGGAGGCGAGAAAGAGGCAAGGAGGAGGCGAGGAGGAAGCGAGGAGGAGGCGAGGAGGAGGCGAGGAGGAGGCGAGGAGAAGGCGAGGAGGAGGCGAGGAGGAGGCGAGGAGGAGGCGAGAAGGAGGCGAGGAGGAGGCGAGAAGGAGGCGAGGAGGAGGCGAGGGGGAGGCGAGGAGGAGGTGAGAAGGAGGCGAGGAGGAGGCGAGGGGGAGGCGAGGAGGAGGCAAGGGGGACCGCGGCCGAACCTAAAGAGGCTAAAACGATTTGCAACATCAACAGGATCTGCAGTGGAGGATAAGTGCAGAGGAAAAGCTCTTACACGAAATCCCATGGAGCGACAACAGGATTACAGTACTGTAGGGCTGTCCCAGACTAAGGATTTGGATGGTCGACTATGATTGGCCAAAATGTGCCGTTAGTCGACTATTGGTCGACAAAAAAAAGTATAATATTAAAAAAAAAACATAACTTTTTTTTTTAAATATTTTTTATCATTCCATTTGGGCTGTGGGGGGGTGCTTAATGTCTGAAGGAGTCGACTGAAGGCTTCTTGTCGTCTGCAAAAGCATGCAATTGGTCCACTGATGGATACATCTTGATATTTGTCTAGTCTAGTGTGTTCATTAGATGGGTGAAATCCTCTTTCAGTGCCTCTGTGCCTGTTTTCGTAGGCAGTTAGCCTCTGGTATGCGTGCCATTAGCGTTAGCCATGCTTCTAGGCCTCTTTTCTTTTGGAAAGAATGCTACATTTATTTATTTTTTTATTATAAATAGGCCTATATATATTTTTTGTATTCGCTAGTCGACTACGGCTCCTTTCGACCGATTAGTCAACTAATCGACTAATAGGGGTCAGCCCTACAGTACTGTGTCTGTTCCAAGAGTCTAGACCTCGATCGGTCCTGGTCTGGTCTGTGAAAGATCCACACATACTGGTCAGCCCTCCCGTTTCGCTACTTCTGTCCCAGTAAAGCCAGAAAACATGCTAGCATTTTGCTAAAGCGGAAGTTAGCCTTTCCTAACATACTGCGATGTCTGCTGTTTCTGGTGAACTCTCAGTCTCAACAGATACTGGATTATGAGTGTGACTAGTCCTTGTTTATAGGCTATAAGAGATACTGTAAACATATCAGGCTACTCTAAGCTGATACAGGCGGCATGGGTCTGTGCAATAGGCCAGTCAGCATTTTTTCTTTTACATAAAAAATGACAAGGTATTCCTTTAACCTCCTGACAAAATGTGGAAAGATTGTGTATCTAAAAGTGCCTCCAGTCACAGGCGGGGGCCCTCTGAGATGTACAGACAGCCTCCCCCCTCCCCTCCCCTCCCCTCGCCGATTCTGTTTCTTTTCTCTGCCCCATTCCACTTGTTATTCAAATAAATGAATAGCTTAGCACAGTTGCCTTGACTGAGCCGTGCTCCTGGAGAGGGGCTCATTCAGCCTAGGCTCCCACAGGGGAGTGGAGGGGAGTGGGGCCACCTAAATAATGGGGGGCTTTGTGCGGGGGAACCCGCACCACCCCCCCCGCCCTCGCCGGCTCTCTCCGCTGGCCTCACAGGGGCACCTCTCGGCACCTTCTCCCATCGGTCGAGGGAGGGGGGAAGTATTAACGCTGCACGGGTTCAAAGTGGGGTCACACTTGTTGCTTTTATCACATTTTCTGCTCATCGGCTATAAAAACCAGAGACACACCATCCATCCCCCCAGCGACCGGCCAACCCCGCACCTGAACCCCGACATCCCACTCCTTGGGGTGGCTCCAGGGATGAAACAATGGCCGCTGCTGTTTCCCAGAGCTGCAAGTTGTTGAGGAGAGGGGGGAGCGCTTTAGTCTCTACAGTCAGACACACGTGGGCTAAATGGGCGACCTCGTTTTCACGAGCAACGCCGCGGTGGTGACGTACTCTGGTTTATTTGGTTGTCAGACAAAGCTGAGCATTTAGCTTCCCCACATTCAGACAGACGAGAGGGAGGAAGCTGAGCATTTAGCTTCCCCACATTCATACATGGATGCCTATCATTTGGCTTTCATATTAAACCCTCATTTCAAACGGTTACACTTGAAAGATGGAAAAATTAAGAAT
>NW_028171980.1:132803-164295 GCF_963971535.1 Notolepis coatsorum
GCCAGACCCCTTCGGGGCCAACCCCCCCCCCCCCCCCCCGTGACCAGCTGTACTGTCCTTGTCAGCTTCCTATAGCTAATAACCTCCAGAATAAATGAATTGTTTTAGCACGAGAACTGGAAAAATACTCAAACAGCCGTTACAAAACAGGAATGGCATGTCCTCCTGGCAAATAACATTTCACATAACAATAGACACATATTTGGCTATAAAAGCAGAGTGTCAGGGGAGAGCTAAGCCTATTGCACTCCGCCACTGAGCGACTCCCAGTAGTGTGAGTAAGAGCTCTCAGTAGGTTGGGCTGAGAAATAGGAGGGGAATGTGTTTCCAATCCAAACACCGCATATCCAACCAGCCCTCCTCCGTCCTCTCGCAGTGGAAGCATGTGCGGCGACGCACATCAAAGAGAGTCAAAATCGCTCAGGTATTTATCGCCTACCTAATGGGTCAGGTGCAATTTCACCAATTCCCAAATATAGACGGGATTGTATATACTCTGTGTCCTCAGCGGTGTTGTTTATCTGATGTTAAGCGAACACTTCTCATCAGCATTTATCAATTAGCCCCCCCACCCCCACCCCCCAACCCCCAACGCAGCCGGCTGCCGGGGAGGTTTGTTTTTGCGATCACACAGCGAAAGATTCCTAGACGAATAAGACGAGGTGGGCTGAGAAATACGGCGTAATTTCATGTCGCTGGAGAGGAACCTGGCACTGGATGCGCCGCCCCGCGCCCGGGAAGGAACGGAACAAATGAAAGGGGAATTGAATTCCTCCTGGAAAAATTGAGAGAATAGGAGGGCTTGGGAAATGTGTTACTACAACGAACACTGGGAATGGAAGAAGGGCCGCAGGGGCTTCCGGCGGCGAACGTACACAGCGGGAGACAGACGGGCTGTTTGAATTAGCTCGCTTTTGTGAGACGGTCGCTTAATTGATCATTTCAAAAGGAAGAAACTTCAATGTTTTCAATGTGATTAGTCGTTGGCTCATGATTGAAACTTGGGGAGGAGGGAGGGGGGGGGGGGGGGGGGGGCGGGGGTGATATCTCATGAATAGTTTCTCCATCATGTCGTCGAGAGATGGAACTGCATTACACACCTGTAATCACCCACGTTTACCCTCAGCTTCAACATAGGCACACGCCTGCGTTCCACACACACACACACACACACACACACACACACACACACACGCGCGCACACACACACACACACACACGCACGCACACACGCACGCTGCTTATTCTTGCAAGGCCACAGCCTTAATGCACGCTGCCCTTCCGCCAGGGGTGATGGAGGAGCCACGCGCTGTAATATATGTCCCCCCACAGCCACTCACTCCATCACTCTATAAGGGTGTAGTAGTATAGTAGGAATGCACCTGGGAGGAGGAGAGGAGGAGGAGGAGGAAAAACCCTCAGTAAATAAATGAGATCCAGCGGCGGTGGCGCTTTACCTTTGAGAATGCTCTGGCCTCGCAGTACATCCCTTGAGACAATCACCGTGTAGAAGCTCTGGGAGAAGCCGGGTCTGCATGGAGCTCTCGGCGGCTGGCCCGCCTTGGTCCCCTGAGGAGAAAACAAGGCGGCCCGTTAAGCATTGGCAAATTGACTTGCGGCCAGGGGGTCAGCTGCAGCTGATCTCAGGCATGCAGGCTTCTTCCCACACTGATATTGAACCCAAATACAAAGGGCTGATATACTTCAGACCGCGGCTTATTGGACTTGGGACTGCCGGAGTCTGGAATAGCACACGTGTGTCTCCTTAATGCCACCTGTTCTGGTACCAATCAATGCGGCGCAATGTGGCTTCTCAGGAGATTAACAGGCGGCCAGTCTGATATAATGTATTGTGTTGAGGGGGGAGTGAACCAAAGATGATGATAATCATGATGATGAGGATGATGATGATGATGATGATGATGATGATGATGGTGGTGGTGATGAGGATGGTGATGATGATGATGATGATGATGATGAGGCAGGTGTAAAAATGAACCCATTAGAGTATTTAACCATTGCAACAACTGTGTTACTAATGAATGAAAGGGAGATAAAGGGAGAGAGAGAGAGAGAGAGAGAGAGACAGAGATGGGGAGAGAGAGGAAGAGAGAGAGGGAGGAGATGAAAGCAGAAAATGTGGCAAACTATAGAAAGGTTATGCCGTCAATTAGTCTGTTCCATTAAACATTATTCCCACAGATCCGTGGTACAAGGGGCCAGTATTCATCCCCTTGCAGTAGCAGCCCACCAACTCATACATCACTCTCGTCCATTCGAGATTATTAGCGTCAAATCCCTGGTCTGTAACTTTAAGTCTCAAAAGAGTGATTCGTATGATGAGCTATTACTAAACCTATAGACACATTGTTCAAAAAGTATCAAATAAACGTCGGTTATGGGGGCGTTATTTCAGTTAATGTCACACATTCATCTAAATGCAGGCATAACTAATACCAAACGATACCATCCGGTGCCTATATCTAGCTATTGCCCCTCACTGAATGAAAAGGATCTTTTCTTTTTTGGTCTAATGCATTTGTAATTAAACGGATTCTATAATGGTCATGTGTTCATTCAACAGTCCCCATATGAATCACAAGGGGTTACACAGCTATAGGCCTATACTCTGGGCGAGCTGCCTACCGAGCGAGATGAATCCCATTAAAGAGAACAGCTCCTGTGCGTAAACATGCACGAAGTTGATGATAGTACCCAATGGAACGAGTAACCCGCGGATTCTACTGCATTCGCTCTCTGCATTACACCACACCGCAGTTCGGATGAGCGACGGGAAGAGAGGCATAACAACGGATAGTTGAGAGTGCATTTTACGCAGCTGACAGCACGGTATTTTTTCCAACCGCAACAGTTACAGAACATCGGGTTAATTATTGTAGATGTCGCCGTACAGTATGCGCGCTATACGACGCGTGTTCGCTCTCTAGCGCATCACTGCAGGAGAGAAGTGGTGCCGCTCTGTTGCCACTTTTCATCACCGCGCACGGCACCGCAAAGCCCTGCATGCAACGACCACAGCGGTGCAGTACTTCCACACACTATTCGTAATTAATTATTCTTACCATGGTGATGCCCACGAGTAAGGTGCACGCCAGTATGACAACGCAGCCAGTATTCATCTTTGCACAAAAAAAAAGAATGCACCGTGTGGTCTGAAGAACAAGGTCCAAACTCGCGTTCCCCTCGTCAAGATAGTTATTCCCGGAGTCCTCTTTTCTTTTAATTTGATGCGGAGTTCCGAGCACAACGATATAGGAGCTGTCTGTGAGAAACGGTCCTTACTTCTCTCTCTAGCGCAAAAGTGCCGCTGACACAGAGATGCTGAGCTCTGTACAAAAGAAGCCGGTCCTATTGGATGGCAGCGTCACTACAACGACCCCTCCTACCGCACGGTATAGAAAGCATGGTACTGTTAAATTAGATAGCATAGTCTATAGCCTCTATACACTTTCACAATCTATTACACTCCAGGCTGTTTACATTCATATTTTGACTCCAACCGGTACACAAGGGCCACAGGTTTGAGTGACAACCGACAATGAGTCATGATGAATTGAAAATGGAGGACCCTGATGTAAACAAGACGAAAGTCTTTCTCTGGTCTGCATCCACTTAACAATTGTGTGTATTGAGCTGTACTGTATTGTACCCATTCTGCAATCTGTTAATAAAGTTTTCAATCAATCAATCAATCAATCAATCAATCAATCTCATGTGTCGATAGTCACCATTTGAGTACTGTTTCACAACCCAGTTCTCGCTTTGCTCGTTATCCATAAGAATATGGTGACTATATTCTATTTAATAAGTCATTACTAAAATACTAGAGTCGAATAAGACACTGATAGTAAATGTGATGTCAAAATCAAAGGAATATAATGTGCTGCACAAGATGCCTGCACTGTATAGCCTTGGAAAAGTGTTTAGTTGTGCGTTATAGTATGCTATGCTCCCCAATTTAATAATGCTGCCATTTCACAAGCCTCAGATCAGCAACTCAAATTCCACATCTGAGCGGTCATGACAATTTAATCTCATCAAAAGGAATATGATTTCATGGCAACGTCAATCAACACGGGCCGGTCCACTGACTGACTGCCATTCACTTTGTTTCTTTATTTTCAACTGTTAGCTCCTCTGTGATTGATGCATGCAGGCTAAGCTCACATGTCCCCAGTGTTAGGCTACTGCTTTGAATACTATCTTTAAATCAAACTGCTTGCTCTTTAGACAAACAGTAGAAGTATTGCACCAGGGAGGTAAAAACCAGGATTAGCCTGATAGATGTGCAAGATACATCAAGCAATGTTGGATATTTCAAATAATTTCTGGAAGGAAAGGAGCCATGACTTATCGCAATACTGCAAAGATCCCTCTCTTGCACACGCTGCTGCTGAAACACTGACCCATTCCTTTATTTCCTCCCATCTTCACTACTGTCTGCAATTCCTCTACGGCACCAGCGATAGCTCCATCGGTAGATTCCAAATGGTCCAGAACACATCCACCCCTGGCTTCTAACACCCTGCATTCTGGCACCACATCAGTCCTAAAATACATCCACTGGATTCCTGTCTCTCAACGGATCAATTGCTAAATCCTTGGTCCTCACCCACAAAGCCCATCACCAACTGCCCCCCCCCCCTATAGTTAATTGTAAATGTATCTAATTGTAATTATTTATTTTAGAGCACCTCTCTCTTGCCTTGTATTGAATTTGGTGTGGCTATTAGCACACTACATTTTAAATTAAGTATTTCCTTCCCCGCCTGGCTACCCCACAACCCAAGAGTAAATCACCTTTACAAACTGTGCAGTGCATTAGGTAAGGCAGTATTAGTGGCTCCAAAATGGACAGCTAATTAATTAATCAAAGCTAATTTGTTGCCTGTGTGCCTATTGTGACACCAGCGAGGGGAAGCGATTCTGAACAGCTTGTTTTGGCTTGTTAACCTGAAGACTTCAAAGAAGAGTACATTGTGTCGTTTTCCTCCAGTGCCTAAATAACACTAAGACTGACAAATCCATACAAAGGCTATGGCAAAACCAATATCCCATCATATGGATGATGCTGTCAGTAGCAGCTGCTGGTTCTCTCTCCACTAGGGGCGCTATACCAAAACATTTTGCAAACATGTACAGTACCACGCAACCGACTCATGGCAAGACGTGAGCGATTCGACTCACGCTCACGGCAATGAATCGGCTCTTATGAACGAGTCGCTCAGCTGTTACTACAACAACACACAACCAGTCAAATAAAGTATAGTCTAATTCACAACTTGAAACACAATATATAAATAGAAAAGTTAGAAACAAAACTCGCTCCGTCTCCAAACACACGCAGACACTGGCGTAACTCTCTCTCAATGTGTGCCGGGGACAGATTTGGGGGCGTGGCGAGTGACGTCGATGGGGGGGGGGGGGGGGGTTAGGGCCCGTAGCCGCATTTCTGCAGACCCCTCTCTGATTGGTTGAACTCTATTTCTGCAGACCCCTCTCTGATTGGTTGAGCGAAGCCCCTCTCTGATTGGTTGAGCGTGCGCATGCGCATGAGCCGCGACAAGCTCCTCCAGAAACTCCTCCAGAAACTCCGTTAAGCTCCAGAGAGAGAGGCTGAAAACCCACAGTTCTTGCCCGACGGATGGGAGCGAATCCCGGATCCGAGGTTTCTGATGACTACCCCCAAAACACGGAGGTTGCGAACGCAATTTATACGCATGGAAGTATTGATTACGCCATAACGAATCATTAAAAAAATATACCGTTAACTGGAATATGTTGTGTGTGTGCCTTTCTGAATATGATTTGGGAGGGTTATAATAGAAGAAAGACAGTGTAAACAATATAACGTTATGTGAATAAACTGCGAAATAATAACTAATTCCTTGGTCAATAGAAGTCTCTGTGATACTTTCTGAATATGATTTGGGAGGGTTATAATAGAAGAAAGACAGTGTAAACAATATAAGGTTATGTGAATAAACCGCGAAATAATAACTAATTCCTTGGTCAATAGAAGTCTCTGTGATACTTTCTGAATATGATTTGGGAGGGTTATAATAGAAGAAAGACAGTGTAAACAATATGTTTGACGTATTTTAACACACACCTAGGCTGACGACCCGAGCTATTATTATGCAAAGACAAGTACTTTAGCGAGTGGGTACTTGGCCCTTGCAGGGCAAGAATGCGACCCCCATCTACTGCTCTTTGCATAATAATAGAACAGGTAGTCAGGCTCAGCTCTTTGGACGGTAAAACGTGGGGGGGACACTTTCGGCCGTCCCCGGCGTCAAATACGCCCCTGCACGCAGATCTCTCCCTCTCTCCTTCTCTCTCTCACACACAGCGCGACGTGGAATCGATTCGTTACACAATCAGACCTATTATATACCAAGAATAACTTCAGTATGAGTACAGAGCTGTACACATATTTTGCATATTGTTAAACGAGCCAAGGCTAGCTATTAAACTATCGATATGAATCGAAAATCTGGGACCCTGATGTAAACAAGACAAACGTCTTTCTCTGGTCTGCATCCCCTTAACAATTGTGTGTATTGAGCCGTACTGTATTGTACCCATTCTGCAATCTGTTAATAAAGTTGTCATTCATTCATTCATTCAAACATAGACGATATTGAACAAGCCATAATCCACGTATTTCAATCCAAAAGAAAGAGAGAGAGAGAGAGAGAGAGAGAGAGAGAGAGAGAGAGAGAGAGAGAGAGAGAGAGAGAGAGAGAGAGAGAGAGACTCACTGTTCAGTTGACACGTCCAGGGCAGGAGGGCTTGCCTTGATAAAGTGTATAATCCACTGTTGATGTATTCCAGACCACTGTCCACTGTGTCCAGACTGCATCCGCCATATAGCTTGTTAGCCAAGTGTTAGCTTGTTAGCAGTTAGCACCACACAACACAAGTACTTCATTCCTTTGTCCCTTTCCGCGTCGAACAGACTGCAAACTACCTGGCGTTCTATCGCCATGCTCTAAGACAAACTCTAACCTTAACCAACTGGCACGGTGGTGTAGTGGTGTAGTGGTTAGTGGTTAACACTGTCGCCTCACAGCAAGAAGGTCCAGGGTTCGATTCCCGCTTGGGGACCAGGTTTCCATGATGCCAGGTACCCAGGTGGGGTATCTCCCAGGCCTTTCTGTGTGGAGTTTGCATGTTCTCCCCGTGCTCGCAAGGGTTTCCCCCCCGATCAGATAAACCCAATGGAAAAACATGCACAACAACAGATCGCTAACTCTGTGGCGTCCTTGACGAAGACGGGCAGGAGCACTTGGATTGGTCCCCTGGCGCGGCCCTCGCCGACGCCCAGGGGCGGACCTTCCTACAGGCGATATAGGCGGTCGCCTAGAGCGCCACCCAGAGGGGGGCACAAAAAAAAAAAAAAAAAAAAAAAATGTTTTATTTTATTTTTTTTTATTTTTAATTTTTTTATTTTTTTTCTCTGTGCAGTTTTGGCGCCCCCCTCTATATCTGCAACCATTATTTTTACATAAAAAAAATTCTAACATAAGGGAAAATGAGCCAAAAATCTAAAACGGTCGGTCGGTCTGAGCCTCATCTTTAGGTGTTCACAGTCAGAACATGCTAGAGCGCTGTGCATTGATGGGTATCGGTCAAGTGTTTATAGAATTGAGCGTTGAGGAAAGACAGACTAACGTTAGAGAACTATGAAGAGGCAAAAGCCATAAAAAAAAAATATTACAAAAAAAAATAAAAATGCGGCGCAGTGGTGAATCTCGCCTAGGGCGCCAAATGTGCTAGGTCCGCCCCTGCCGACGCCTGTCTGCTCCCGGCTGCCCTTGGGGGAAGGACGACGGGATGGATTAATCGCAGAGACGAATCGCATCGGCGATCCTACAAGAGACAATGCATGCGTGTGTGTTCCGGTGTGTGTGTGTGCTAACCGTGTCTGCTAACCGCTAAACATTGAGGATAATTGCATGCCAATTAAAGACCTCTGAACAGGTCCTGCATTATTATTAACTTTGAAAGAGTGCCTAAGCTTAACAGTCTAAAGAACTTGCAGTCACGGCACGCTCTAAGACAAACAGCTGCATCTCACAACAACACAACTATCTCTACCACCAACGGACCAACCTAGGAATAAGCTAGAATTGGAACATTAGAAATTGGATTCGGCCAATCAGAGATCGTCTCTGTGAAATTCTGCTACGGAAAAAAATACTGGCGTCGGCCAATCAGAGAGCGTCTCCGCGAAATGCGGCTACAGAAATTCTTGACGCTACTGGCTAGACCGCTTCAAATCGCGCCCGGATTCCAACATAATAGTCATATTTCAACGCACACCGCGTTACGCACTGATTGGCTGCGACGGATACAGCGATCAAACCGTGACGCGCACTCAGAGCGCTATCGCGTCTAGCCCGGGCCGAGAAATACAAAAAAATAATAAAAAAAATGAAAAGTGAGTCACTTCCTGTTCAAGAAAACGAGTATTTTTTTTATTTATATAATAACGTTATATTGTGCATTGGAAACACAAACATACTTAAAATGAGTAAATATTATTAATTTTAAACATGTTTATATTATTTATAGGGCTATAAAACAAAAAACTAAATTTTTTTTTCTTGTTCTCTCATATAACCAGGGTAGGGCCTGAGGGGGGGCGGCGCCCGAGCGCCCCTAGTGGCGAGCCGCCACTGGATGCTGTTGAAGGATACCCAGCTCCAGCTCCTCTTTAGTTAGCGACAGAGAACTAATGTAAAGTTAATGGGGCCACTGTACGAAGCACTTAATCATACTAGAAAATAAACATATTTGCTTTGGGTGCACTGCGGAGTACAGTAGATATTTTGGCTTATACTACTGTGGCATGGCCCCATTACTTTACATTTGTTTTGTGGCTAACTAGCTAGAGCTGCTGGTATATCCAGTATGAAGAACAAGCATGGATTGTGTTGTGAGAGGACTCCATCGATTGGCTGCATCATTGGTAAGTACAGTAGAGGTCAACAAGTCTGAGTTACCCATTTATATAACCTAGTCATATACCATGTGATGGAAATCTTATCCAAAGCACCTTCCAATACCATGAGTGCATTTTTATTTATGTATCTATTATTATTCATTATTTGTAGCATGGGTGGCCCCAGTACGAATTGAAGTGGTAATACAACAAAAAGACATTTGGCATCCAACCAGAGTGCAAATGTAACAGTAAAGTGCAACAGCAAAAGACAATGTACAGGTGATTAAACTGGGTACAAAATATACAAATTAGTACTACTGAGTGTAGTGTACTATGTACAGAGTTGTAGTATAATATGTACAGTGATACAGGTGTAAAGACAGTACACTTGTAGTCAGGGCCGAACTGGGGAAATAATTCATACCGGGAGATATAGCGCGAAATATAGCCCCAATCAGGCCACTTTTTAAGCGGGGGGTCTGGGGGTCCCCCACCAGGAAATTGTTTGTTACAAAGACTTAATTTCCTGCATTCTGGTGAATTTTAGTGCATGTGAATCACAAACTAATGAGCCAACAATTGCTTAGTACAATGTACTGTTATGGACCTCAAATAAAACGGTTGTGGCACTAGCAATGCTACTCTCTCCACCTTCAAAAAGAAAAAAGCAAGAGCACAACTTATTTTTCTATTTACTATTATAATACAGTTAACCACTCTCTCCTGTAAGGGCCTTTCTTTTTCTTTGTTTTATCCCTCTCTCCTCCACCCTTTCTCTTTCTTCCACTGTCCATCTTGACATCAACGTTAATTGACTTTCGCTCTACTGTATCTCTCCCGAGTCCCTCACTACCTGGCTCATTGCCTGGCTGTTATTCTGCATCTGAGTGCCGTCTGCCATTCCATTCGCCGCCTCCGCTGTCAATCAGTTGTATCGCCTGGTCCCGCCTCCACCAATCACAAGCGGCAGCACGGCTCCATTGTGTGTGTGTGATCCGCGTAAGAGAGAGAGTCAGATAGTTCTCCAACTCTGTCGCAGACAGTGAAATCCTGGTTGTTCCCCACCCATCTAGGTTATCTAACTATCGCGCCGCGCCGCCACCACAACTAGAAACAATGGCCTGGCAATTTTTTTTTTAAATAATATATATATATATATATATATATTTTTTTTATATTTTTTTTTAAATCTGTGCAGGCCAGGCCACCGGGAAAACTCCTGGTGCTCCCGATGGCCAGTCCGGGCCTGCTTGTAGTCATACTACAGTAACAGTTGTTACTGACCAGTTGCAATCTAGGACTGGAAAGGTTGTAAGCGGGCATAAGGAGTTCATACGCTTCCTGCCCTTCTGTTTAATTGGGGGAGTTGCCAGTAGCATGACGAGTACTAGAGAGGGAGAGTGTGGCGGACCGCACCAGTAATGGCGGCTACGGTAAAGGAGCTAGGCAGGGTTTAGCGTTTGGCGTACACGCCCGTTTAGTGTTAGTTTGTGTAATATACAACTGAACGGCAATTGATTCCCTGGGATTGGAAAGCTACGACGAGGGCTATCCGTTGACAGCAGCGTTCAAGGCTTGAGTTCTCCGGTGACGAGGCAGAAGTCAGCTGAAGGCCTGTCTCACTCCTGTCTCAGTGTGCTCCTGGTTACGAGAGTTGAGCTGTTTTACCAGACCAGAGGTCTGTGCCACAGGGATGCAGATAAAGATTCATTATTTTTATCAACACATTTTTAGAAGTTATTTCACGGTAATTCTGATATGTACGGCGTGATGCAATCTGTATAATCCTAACCTGAAAGAACCCGCTGGCCTAGTCAAACTGATTGTTTGTTCAGTGCATGTCTCATACCAGTGGGAGGAATTCGGTCGTCTGGCTTATCAGAACATAATACTCTTTCTTTCTTCAGGGCATTGTGCCTGCTTGTATTACTGCCCTTAACAGGCTTGGCAGGAAAACTGTACAATAACTGCTGAAGGACCAAAAACCCACTGCATTGTACAATAAACAGCTACTTTAATAAGTAATGCCACCTCTCTGTGCTTATGCACTTGCCGCCCGACTTCCTTTCCTTCTCCCAGATAGGGGCATGCTGTTGACAGCAAACAGGGGCAAGGACGCAGAGAGCTCAATATTCCCTTTACCACGGATGTCTGCGCAAGCAGGATATGGTAAGCTTTTCAAGTACAGTATGTCTGGAGACAAATAGTCTACAAGCATGTCTGTAGAGTAAAAATCGAGTCAAGAGTAGGAGTTATATGGTATAGTGATGGGCGAAGAACAAAACCTCCTATCTGAAGAATTTACTTTTTTTGAGAAGACTAAAAAAACATGTTGTTTTCGTGCAGCATGCAATTTTTTAAGGATACCTAATACAATACACTGTTTTTGGTCTATATTACTATATTATGTGTTACTAACATTACCGACCAGGTATTAGTGCCTCGCAAAGTGCAGATATGAGGTTTTCCCTTACTTTTTTTATGCAGATAGGAGGTTTTCCTCTTCAGCCTTGTAATGTGCTAAAAGCTTTCCAGAACAATGACATTACTTTTTAAAGTAAAGAAAAAAGAAAAAAAAACTAAAGTAGAATGGACATCATGCTATTCAAATGTTCTTGGACAGTTACAGTAAGTCAATATCTATAAACATAGACAACTGTCTCCCTAAGCTGGAAATGAAAGCATCAAGACTTAATTGAGAGCACGAGGACTTGAATGAGAGCAAGAGGACTTGAATGAGAGCATGAAGACTTGAATGAGAGCATGGATACTTGAATGAGAGCATGAAGACTTGAATGAGAGCATGGATACTTGAATGAGAGCATGGATACTTGAATGAGAGCATGGATACTTGAATGAGAGCATGAAGACTTGAATGAGAGCATGCATACTTGAATGAGAGCATGAAGACTTGAATGAAAGCATGAAGACTTGAATGAAAGCATGCCGACTTGAATGAAAGCATGACGACTTGAATGAGAGCATCACAACTTAATTGAGAGCATGAAGACTTATTACTTACTTATATGCAATACTTACTTACTTAAGAATAGTAGTGTAGTATTTGGGTACATAATAGTAAAAAGGTTAGAGGGTTAGTATTTTTATTATCAGATATAATTTCAGATATTGTTTGAAGAGGTGTCTTCTTCTTCTTTCGGCTTTTCCCGTCAGGGGTCACCACAGCGGATCATCCGTTTCCATCTGTTTGTGTCATCTGCGTCGTCCTCCGTCACTCCCGGTGCCACCACCTCCTCCCGATGTACCCCACCTCCCTCCTCCGCACATGTCCAAACCATCGCAGTCTTGCCTCTCTCGCTTTCTGCCCGAACTGCTCAACATGGGCCGTTCCTCTCGTGTGTTATTAGGAAAACTGTCCGGGTTTCAGCTGTCCGTCCTGACTGTGGTGGTTTCAGCTGTCTGTCCTGACTGTGATGGTTTCAGCTGTCTGTCCTGACTGTGATGGTTTCAGCTGTCCTGACTGTGGTGGTTTCAGCTGTCCTGACTGTGGTGGTTTCAGCTGTCCTGACTGTGGTGGTTTCAGCTGTCCTGACTGTGATGGTTTCAGCTGTCCTGACTGTGGTGGTTTCAGCTGTCCTGACTGTGATGGTTTCAGCTGTCTGTCCTGACTGTGATGGTTTCAGCTGTCCTGACTGTAGTGGGTTCAGCTGTCTGTCCTGACTGTGGTGGTTTCAGCTGTCCTCGCTGTGATGGTTTCAGCTGTCCTGACTGTGATGGTTTCAGCTGTCTGTCCTGACTGTGGTGGTTTCAGCTGTCCTCGCTGTGGTGGTTTCAGCTGTCCTGACTGTGATGGTTTCAGCTGTCCTGACTGTGGTGGTTTCAGCTGTCCTGACTGGTGGTTTCAGCTGTCCTGACTGTGGTGGTTTCAGCTGTCCTGACTGTGATGGTTTCAGTTGTCCTGACTGTGATGGTTTCAGCTGTCCTGACTGATGGTTTCAGCTGTCCCACTCCTGACTGATGGTTTCAGCTGTCCTGCTGACTGTGGTGGTTTCAGCTGTCGTGACTGCGGTGGGGAGTTCATTCCACCATTGTGGAGCGAGGACTGAGAATAGCCTGCTTCGTTTTGATGACCCAAGTACTGCACCATGACACAATGCAGTCAAAGAGAGACTGAGGGAAATGACACAGGTCCAGCCCTGAATGTTTTCTCAAAAGCCCCACAATCCTGTAGGTTTTTAAAATAACTTGCTGTAATTTCTCCTCAGTCTCTCTCTGACTGCACCGGTGTCTTGTGTGTGTGTCATTGTGCAGTACTTGGGTCCTAACAGTGAGAGGCAGCAATACGCCAACAGGCATCTAGCTGCCTGGCCCTGCCAAAAAGCAAGAGAAGAATAAGTGTTTCATTCAGCCGTGTCAGATCAGTGAGCAAGATTGCTAGCTAGCTAACTATGCACATAAGGGTTTTTTTTCACAAGGAGGAGTCAACCTCTGCCCCGCTATCCAAAGTCAAAGTGATTCAGCAGCATCAGCATCACCCAGTGAACCGACTGATATTGTTTCAGGTTTGTGAATCTGCAACTGTAACACTTCGCTAGCAAGCTAACCAAGGAGGGGGAGAGCGGTGACAAGTGGAGTGAGAAAGGAGTGACGGGCAGGAGTTAAGAGAAGGAGAAACATGTGTTGATGAGGAGCCAGGAGAAGTGAAGAATTGGTGTGAAGAGGACGTCTGGATTTGAAGAGTGAGGAAGAGAGGAGAAAGGGAGTGAGAGAGAAAGTGAGGACAAGAATGAAGGAGAGAAGCGGAGATGAGGTGTGAAACCATGTGGAGGATGCAGGTAGAGAGGAAGAGGAACAACAGATGAAAATGTGAGCCGGTCTAGCAAAACATGGCACATTAGAAAATTTGATTGCGAAAATGAATGAAATAGTTCTTGTTTTTTTCTCTCCATATTATCACAGTTTGAATGGTTAAGCCAGAGCGGTCCACAGTTAGAAAACTGTGTTTTTAGTGTTTATCAGCCTTCATCCGCTTCAATCTTCTCCATGAGGGGCGCTATACCAAACATTTTGCAAACATGTACCACGCATTGGCGAATATTTAAGTAGGTACAACTATCACCATTGCCATCAATCAATTATGATCACAGTCAGTCAAATGCAGCCACACTTCCAACACAGCATTGAGAGAGAGAGAGAGAGAGAGAGAGAGAGAGAGAGAGAGAGAGAGAGAGAGAGAGAGTGAGAGAGAGAGAGAGAGAGAGAGAGAGAGAGAGAGAGAGAGAGAGAGAGAGAGCAAGAGAGAGAGAGAGATATCGCAACTCTCACTTGTTAA
Source organism: Notolepis coatsorum (assembly GCF_963971535.1). Classification (NCBI taxonomy): domain Eukaryota; kingdom Metazoa; phylum Chordata; class Actinopteri; order Aulopiformes; family Paralepididae; genus Notolepis; species Notolepis coatsorum. The sequence continues at coordinate 147,071 of NW_028171980.1, forward strand.
GTTGAAACGCACCACTGTCCAGCAGGCAGAAGGGCTTGATAAAGTATATCCACTGTCCAGACTGTGTTGATGTCCATCCATGTCCACCATATGCATCCATATATAGCTTCTTGTTGTTAGCCAACTAGTTAGGCAACAAGTACTGTGAGTGACGAGCTGTGTCTTTGCCCATTTCCGCGTCGAACAGCCTGCAAAGTGCAAACTACCTGGGGTTCCTATCGCCCTGCTCTAAGACAAACTCTAACCTTAACCAATTTTGAAAGAGTGCCTAAGCTTAACCGTCGAAAGAACTTGCCGTCACGGCGTCCCAGACTGTTGTTGTCGATGTATATCCACTGTCCACTACAGAGTGACTACATTACAACACAACAACTAACTACTAACCAGAAACTGGCGTCGGCCAATCAGAGAGAGCGTCTCCGAGAAATGCGGCTACGGAAAAAACTGACGTCGGCCAATCAGAGAGCGTCTCCGAGAAATGCGGCTACGGAAAGTCTCGACGCTGCTTGCTTAGATGATAATGATCGCTTGGAAAACCGCCCGGCTTCCATCATAATACATCATATTTCAACGCACAGCGCGTTACGCACTGATTGGCTGCGACGGATACAGCGATGAAACCAGTGCACGGTGTGCACGCCCACTGTAAGCGCTATTGCGTCTAGCCCGAGAGAAATGCGGCTACGGCTAGCCCGAGAGAAATGCGGCTATGGAACGTATTCTCTATCAGACAGTCACTTCCTGTTCATGAAAACAATTATTTATATTTGATATATTAACGTTATATTGTGCATTGGAAACACAAACATACTTAAAATGAGTAAATATTATTCATTTTAAACATGTTTATATTATTTATAGGGCTATACAAAAATATATATATATATTTCTTCTTCTTCTCTCTTTTAACCAGGGAGGGCGGCGCTCTAGCGCCCCCATTGACCAGCCGCCACTGCATAGCATACAGACAAATTAAAAACAACAATACATACTCCTAATAAATTCATAATACAATACAATACATACTCCTAATCAATTCATAATACAATACGGCATAATATATTAATTTAGCTTTTTCATACATTATCTATGTTTTTATCAACCAATTATTAAATCTTCTAATAATATATCCGTATAAGATACATACATTTTCACTTACGTACACACCTTTAATATCTATTAGGGAATGTGAATTTCTCTGGTTGAAAATGTTGTTTTACAGTGGACTAAGCGCCCGCCTACCACCGCAGAGACACCGCAGTCGTCTCTACTAACACAATTGGCAGTGTTAGCGGGTGGGAAGCCGGTGGGGTATGTGTCCTGGTCGTTGTAAACTGCGACTCCTACTCGTCGGTCGGGGCGCCTGTTCAGCAGGGAGGGGATCTGCGGGAAATAGCATCAGCCTAACCACGCATTACGTTCCCCCAGTGAAACTCCTTGCCGTCAGGTGAAAAGAAGCGGCTGGTGACTCCACATGTATCGGAGGAGGCATGTGATAGTCTACACCCTCCCCAGACCGACAGTGCAATACACGCAACAACCAGGAAGGGAATTGGCATAACGACTAAATTGGGGATGGGTGAAAAATACAGAACCTATTAGTCAATAATGTCCAACGTTCTAGGTGCAGTGTATAGGGGGACACACAGGAAACCTCACATTCTCAGCAAATATTCTTTATATATATCCCATGCGGTACAAATTGCATTCAGGATATGCTCAGTAAATCCACAGTTTATAGTTCCAGAGGATAATCCAGTTTGTATCCCAGAGGTTAATCCAGTTTATATATATTCTACACGGTAATATAGAAAAATATACACATAGTAAAAAGAAATGTTTTAATTATGGGAAAACAGTTAAGTCAACCTGACAAATACACCTCTGTTGGGCCCAACAACAATAGGAGATACATTATTATTATTATGAATTAATTGTTATTATAATAAAAATAATAATAAGCTCTAACCCCTGTCATAAAACCCACAATTAAGGAGGCAAGGGGAGACAGTATACAGTAATGGCTGACATACGTTCAGGGACAGCTTTTTTCCACCAGCCACACGATTCCTAAACAAGGACAAGAACAGGAGATAGCCATATTAAAAAACTCTTGAACACACACACACACACACACACACACACACACACACACACACACACACACACACACACACACCCTGCACTGCACCGATGCACATACACTTTCTGTAGAAATGGACAATTTTATTTTATATTTTATTTCATTTATCGTACTACTACTACTTATTGTTATTGGACACACACACAACATGCACCTTATCATGCACATACACTACACGCAAGACACTTTCTGTAAATAATTTACTATTCTAATACTAATAATATATATTATTTTTTTATACTTTCTCTTTTCCCCCTTTCTTTTTCCGTTTTTCTCCCATCCCAATGTTAGTCGTTATGCCAATTCCCTGATTTACAACGACCAGGACCCACCCTCGCCGGGTTTTTCCCACCCTAACACTGCCAATTGTATTAGTATGGACGGTCGGCCAACCCGGAAGCACCACAGCTGGATTCGATCCCATTGTCTCTGTGGTGGTGGGCAGACGCTTAGACCGCTGCGCCACCCGGCCGCTCCTAATAATATATCTTACCTCTTTTATATTTTATTTGATGTTACTACTGTACTACTACCTATTGTTACCATAATTGTATTAATTGTTTCTTAATTATGCACTGTTCAGTCTGAGTTCAAAACACAAGAATGCCATTACCTGCAATGCCCCCTGTATTGTTGTGTATTTGACAAATAAAGAACTTGAAGTTGAACTTGAAGTTGAACTTGAAGTTGAACTTGAAGTTGAACTTGAAGTTGAACTTCAACTTGAATTTCAATACACTTCTCAGCCACTTTGTGTACTTGGTCATGCCTTTTGGCCTTACAAATGTCCCTGCTGTCTTTCAGAATATGGTGAACGACATGCTCAGAGACATGATCAGACGCATTGTGTTTGTAAACCTGGATGACGTTTAGATTTCTTTCCAAGGACCTTGAGACTCACCAGCAACACGTCCACCAAAGTCTTCAACGGCTGTTGGAGAATAAGCTCTTTGTCAAGGCAGAGAAATGCAAGTTCCATGCTTCCTCTGTGTCTTTTTTGGGCTATGTCACTGCAGCGGGACAGGTGCAGATGGACCCTGCCGAAGTCACAGCTGTCCCCCAGTGGCCCACACCTACTAACCTAAAACAGTTACAGTGCTTCTTAGGCTTTGCCAACTTTTATAGAAAGTTAATTTGCAACTATAGCTGCATTGCTGCCCCCTCTGTGCCCTCACTTCCACCTCCACTTCTTTCCAGTGATCCCCTGACGCGAAGACACCCTTCCTAGATCTCAAGCGCTGTTTCATCTCCGCTCCAATTTGAATCCAGCCTGACACAGCTCTTCAGTTTGTTGTGGAGGTTGATGCCTCGGATGCTGGTGCTGGAGCAGTCCTTTCCCAACGTTCCGATACTGACAACAATCCCTGTGTGTTCCTCTCTCGACGGCTCTCCCCCGCTGAGAGGAATTACGATGTCTGCAACAGGGAGCTATTGGCGCTTAAACTGCCTCTTGAAGAGTGCCGTCCATCCCTTCATCGTTTGGACTAACCATAAGAACCTCGAGGTGGCTCAATTCCCTCCAAGCTAGATGGGCTTTGTTTTTTTTGGCAGATTTAATTTCACACTGACCTATTGTCCTGGCTCCCATAATGCCAAGCCCGATGCCCTCTCACATCAATTCTCTGTTGAAGAGATCGGTTCCGATTCGGACCCCGTTCTACCCCCCACCTGTCTCATCGCCACTGTGACCTGGGATATTGAGCGCACTGTCAGAGATGCTCAACGTTCACAACCTGAGTCCGGCAATGGTCCTCCTAACCATATGTTTGTCCCTGACTCCGCCAGCTCTTCTTTCCTTCAGTGGGCTCATTCCTCCAGGCTCACCTGTCACCCCGGTATCCTCTATTTTTCTTGCAACCAATGATTCTGGTGGCCCACTATGGGGACTGGCACACATTTTTTCTTTTGAATTGCTCCATGTGTGCCCAGAGTAAGACTCCCCACTTAGCCCCGTCTGGTCTCCACTGATTGCCAGTTCCACACTGCCCATGGTCTCATATCTCATATCACAGGACTTCCACCATCAGATGGTAATACCACTATCCTCACTGTGGAGGACCGGTTCTCCACGTCTGCACATTTTATTCCCCTACCCAAGCTACCCACTGCTAAAGAGGCGGCCCAACTCATGGTGCAGCATGTTTTCCGTCTTCATGGACTTCCCCAAGGTGTTGTGTCTGACCATGGACCTCAGTTTTCTACTGTTTTTGAAGGTGTTCTGTGCATTGATTGGTTCATCTGCAAGTCTGTCATCTGGTTTTCACCCACAGTCTAATGGGCAAACGGTTTGGGTTGAATATGCTCACAAGTCACTTCAAAGCTCAGCCATGGGTCTCTCCCCTTTTCAATGTGCGCTCGGATACCAACCCCCACTTTTTCCAGACCAAGAAGTGGAGGTCGGTGTTCCTTACCGCCCTGGTCAAGTCAATGTGTGGCTCTCAACTCATGACCTGCCTCTCAAAGTTGAGTTGTGCAAGTTTTCTCCTAAATTCCTTGGCCTATTCCGTATTTAACAGAATTATGAATGCCTCTGGCTTCCCCGCTCTCTGCGCATCTGTCCTATGTCTCCTATATCAAGCCTGTCTCTACCAGTCCTCTGTCCCCCCCTACTCCTAGTCTGCCTCCTCCTGGGATTATTGATATGGGCCTGAGGAGTAGCGTAGTTGGATTCCCCGTCGGCTGATCCGCGTTCCATCGAAACCATGCTGATCTCCCCTTATGTGTGTCAGGTGGCACCCGTTGACGGGGGGGGGGGGTACTGTCACACTCTACCCCTTCTTGCCCCTCCCTTTTCTCTCTCTCTCTCTGATCGCAGGCATGGAGTCAGGTGTGTGTGAGTCATGCTACCAGCTGATCTTACCATTTTCTCCCCAATTAGCCCTGCCTATAAAGACCCGGTTCAGTCTTCACAACGCTGCCAGATCGAAGCTTCTGATACCCTGATGATTACTATCCCAGTCTTCTGATCCTGCCTTAGCCTGCTCTGCTCTGCTCTGCTGCCCTGGTGATCCCGCCCTCACCTGTAAGCCTCAGCCCGGCCTCCTGCCCAATCCTCTCGCCTGGTCCTCATTGAATGTCCTCCCTCCCTCTGGCTCCGTTATCCTCCCGTGACTGGAGACAATAAATATACCCACTGTTGGGTTTCAGATATTCTCGTCTGCCTGTCTATTTCTGTGCTTTTGGGCTCTTGACTGTGTTCACCGTGACACCAAGTGGTCGGAGCAAAGAAACTAAAGACATATCTTCCTACTGTAGCCCGGGGGACCTTAAGACCACATGCGGTCTGATCCAGAGGACCAATCGCGCATAGATGTGATACAAGATGGCAGTTCTTCAATAAACAAATACATGGCCACCACATCTCTCAGACAGAGAAGACCACCCAAGTATGCAATGATGAGTGCTGTATAAACATCGCCAGTAATAAACCTAAGAGCAGAATGACATTATATTATATGTATTATTAAATATTATAATTGTTATAATTTATAATACATGTTTTGTTATTTATATATATATATATATTATTTATTAAAAAAAATACCATTGTGAATTGATGATGTTACTTACCCATGATAAAACAGCTCTACCTGTGATTATGGCCAGCGTCCTCTTCTATGCTGTGGCATGCTGGGGGGGCTACATCAACTCGAGGGACACCAACAAACTGAACAAGCTGGTGAGGAAGGCTAGCTCCGTGGTGGGAGACGAGCTGGTCAGACTAGAGGTGGTGGCAGAGAGGGGGGTGAGAAGGAAGCAGGCTGCTATCCTGGAAAATCCCTCCCACCCCCTCTACGACGAGCTAGTCAAGATGAGAAGCACGTTCAGTCACAGATTCATACCCCCCCCCCCCCCCCCCGACACGCAACCAACCGCCTCGGCCAGTCCTTCATACCAGCGGCCATCAGGCTCCACAACAGTGGGCAGGGACTGTTGCCAGACATCCAACTATAACTACTAGGAACCTAAAAGGACAATAATACTACCTTATGCATAGTGCATCCTTACTGTATGTGAATACTGTATATTTCAGTTAGTTAGTTAGTTAATTATATTGATTTGTTATATTGTTTACACTGCTTGTTTTTACTACCTGTACCCCCCCCCCCCCCTCCCCCCCATGCTGCTATGATGCCTGAATTTCCCCAAGGGGATCAATAAAGGAATATCTTATCTTATCGTATCTTATTATGAATGAGCGCATGGGAGAAATGTGTTACTGGTTTGAACAACCTGGCTACTAAATGGTAAATAGTTCATTTATATATTATTATTATTATTATTATTATTATTATTATTATTATTATTATTATTATTATTATTATTATTATTATTATTATTATTATTATTATTATTATTATTATTATTATTATTATTATTATTATTATTATTATTATTATTATTATTATTATTATTATTATTATTATTATTATTATTATTATTATTATTATTATTATTATTATTATTATTATTATTATTATTATTATTATTATTATTATTATTATTATTATTATTATTATTATTATTATTATTATTATTATTATTATTATTATTATTATTATTATTATTATTATTATTATTATTATTATTATTATTATTATTATTATTATTATTATTATTATTATTATTATTATTATTATTATTATTATTATTAATAAATGGTAAATGGTGCATTTATATATCTGTTTTATCCAAAGCACTTTACAATTTTGTTCCTCACATTCACCCACCGATGTTTGAGGCGTCCATGCAAGGTGCCAACCTGCACTTCGGGAGCAGTTAGGGGTTAAGAGTCTTGCTCAAGGAGGACACATCGACACTCTGCCCGGGAGGAGCAGAATCTAACCGTGAACCTTCCGATGACCGCTCTACCTCCTGAGCCACTGTCGCCCCGGAATTTTGCTGAATAATTGACATTTCGCTGCGCTTCTGGAGCTTCAGGTTCTGTGTTCCCGGTGTAAGAGAGCAGAGTCGTCCTCATCTCCCTGCGTCCATGCGTTAAGGTCAACATCAGAGGTGTTTAAAAAACAATTTTATTTACTCCTGTCAAGGTTATCTCTGACTATATTCAATAATGAAATATGCAGCTGGAGCACTGCTTGGTGGCCTGGATCACGGACTACCTCACTTACTTTTATACAAAATGCTTTTTTCTGTTACGCTCCAGAGACTGTGCTAGACAAAAGATAAGTATGAAATAAAATAGTAACGTGTCTTTTCAATGATTCTATTTGCTAAAGTCTCAGGATCGTATAGTGGATCTCTTTCTAGTACTCGGCTGTTTGTACTCACACGTTCTGTTCAATTTGTCTTATAAATGATTTGGAGTCGGAGCCAGGCGCTTAAGGTACAAAGACAGTCTCGCCGTCGTTTATTGGAAGATCCAAACAGCTTAAAGTTCTTGTCAACTTTTCTATGTATAATCAGCGTCTGCAGCACGTCTCGATTGGATAGTTTTCAGCGTAGGTTTTGGGGGTCGTCTTTAAGATGCTCTCTCCGTTTCGTCCTCGTGATCTGCTCCTGGCCTCCGTGGTTGTGTTTTTTCATGTCTCGAACCTGTGGTAGATTTATAGGACTCAAAACCCCTCCCCCAGTGGTCGAGTCCTTGCCCTGTGATGTCACAGACCAGAGACTCCGATCCCTATTTTCATTGGCTTGCCATGAAAGAACTGCAGTCTCTGACCAAATAAGGAAATGACATGACTTATTTCAAACGTTTTCTTCTTTCTAATGAAAACGGACTAAACAGTTTATTCTTTGATCGACTAAATGAATGAATAACTTGCTCACAGATTTGCAGAATGGGTACAACACAGCACCAGCACACCACTTTGCCAAAGGGATTTAGATTTGCAAAATCCCTTTTTCAAAGTTTACATCAGGGTCACCCCTTTTCATTTCCTAGTATTTAGCATTTTTACTATATGAACACTCTCTATTTTTCTAAATGCTTTTTACTGTTTTACTGTTCCATTCCAGATTGTGCTAGACTATCTAAATCCATCATTTTGGCCATAGTTTCTTATAACAGTCTTGTATACTGTTTGATGCAAATCCCTTGTATTTCATATGTAATGTGTTTTTATGAGAACAGGCCCTTACTGTTGTTTTTACTTATTTTAAGTTCTAAATCCTGTTTTATTTAATTTAGTTTCTCTCTAGTGATGGCTCTTTAACTATCTTTAACTAGAATCTTATTTTCTTTTGACAGTGATATGTATTAATTATGGCTGTTTTCCTTTTACGCATGAGTCAAATTATTCCACTTCTCAGTGGTCAATCAGTCCATTTCTTAGTCTCCTTGTGCTTGCTTTTCCTTAATTTGCCCCTTATTTTTATCAGTTGATTAATAACTTGCTTATTTTAGAGTTTTAACTTTCTACATTTGTAAGTCATTAACCTGTGTTTTGACCAGCTGCACGCTATTTCCTGCTACGGCTCTGCTGACGGCCCTAAAACGCCCTCCGACCTTCCTTTCTGTTGGGGCATGTTACGTAAGGTGACCAGAAGGTTTCCAACTGTAACAGGAGGGGGGAAGGTTTGCACCAATGCTGTGGTCTATCTTTTGAACTGATCACCCACATCCTTCAGTTCTATCATTAGCATATAGTGGAGGGACTTCGTTTATGACTTTAGCAAACCACTTTGTGGATGTCCCAAGTCTATTATTAACCAGACTGTTTGCACACTGAATCTTATTTCCCTTAGAGATGCTGTCTCTTAAATTCATTACTTAGCACTATTGTACATTTTTGATTCAATTAATTTACGACAATCCCTTCTCTGAGGGGTCTACCCTCATTATGTAACCAGTAAATTTCCAAAATCAAAAATGATATAATTTTCATAAAATATAAACAATTTTTCAAAATTTTCAAAAATTCAAAAAATCCAAAATTTCACTTACCTCTTCTTCTTGCACAGTTATACACATTATCAGTTATTATTATGACATCCAGTCTAGGTCCGTCTCTCTATGCAAAGAGATGATCGTACCATTCTCAGTTTCTTTTTGTTTACGACTATATTTTATCCATGTCCTTACTTACCACCTGTGTCTATTTGTGTAATGGCCTCTGCAAGAAAAGATTCTACTTCACACAAAAATAGAAGACTAACATTTCTAATAAAACCCCGAAGGAGACTTAAACCATAAACATATAAAAACTAAATTTCTCCTTCGCAAAAGACCTTCTGAGGTCTATTTCCTCTTAGCTGCAATTTTACCAGTTTTCCTCACTGAAACCTCTGAGGTCTATTAATAACCCTTTTTGGCCGTCTCTCTTTTGTTGCAGTTGCGCTACTCGCTCTCTCCTCCAACGTCCTTGGTTCCGCTGTTGGTACTCCGCCAAAATCCACAGAGGAAAAATCATCATTTTCCAATTCCAATTCATGATCTCCTCTGTCTGGTTCCTGCAAAAATCCTTCATTTCCCCTAGAGGGACCATCATGTTCACCTCGGTCTGGTTCCCCATAATCGTCTTCATTCTCCCCTTCGTCGTGCCTTTCCTCCTGTTCTTGATCAATGAACAGGGGTTCGGATTCCAATTCTTGCCCATCTTGCAGGGCTTTTACGCAATGCGAAAGATGAAACCACATTGATGATCCTTTTACCTGTAACGCTCTTTCCGTAGCTCTTACGACCTCGTACGGTCCTTCCCGCCGCGCTCCATACCACTTGCGTCTGAACACTTTAACATAAACGTAGTCCCCTGGTACTATCTGGGGAACATTCCGCCTATCCTCCTCCTCCTCTGTCTCTCGTTTACTAGAGACATAATCATAGATTGCCCCGTGGAGCTTTGACATGTACTTCACGTACTCACGCATCTCGTGGTCTAGAATATCCAAACTCGGACCTTTTCCTGCTGCGCGCAATCCGGGCACAACCATACATCGGCCAAACAACATTTCGTGCGGAGTTAAACGCAGGCCCCGGATCTCGCTAGATCTACAAGCCATTAATGCTAACGGTAACGCGCTCAGCCAGCTTAGACCGGTGTGTTGACAGATCTTAACCAATTTGTTCTTTAGTACCCCGTTCATGCGTTCCACAGCCCCCTGGCTCTGAGGGTGGTAAACGGACCCGAAACGCTGTTTTATCCCCATCTGTTGGAGTACTAAACGCACTGTTTTGTCCACAAACTCTTTTCCATTATCCGACGCGATTTTATCGGGAATTCCGTAACGGCTTATTATCTCACGGCATAAGAACTTAGCCACTGAGGCAGCATCCTTATGTTTTGTCGCGCAAGCCTCCACCCACTTTGAAAATCGACACACCACGACAAGAATGTACCTTTTTTGGTTAATCGGTTTTATCATGTCTACATAGTCAATCACAAGTTCTCTCATTGGGCCATTTGGGGTGGGGATGTGTCCCGGAGACACAACGATCCCTCTGCGTGCATTGTTCTTCAAGCAAATTGCACATCTACTTATTACACAATCAATCTGCCGTAGCAGGTTTGGTGCCCAAAACCCATACTCCTCAATTTTCCTACTCACCTCTCTCCGGTGGGCATGACAGAACTCATGCGCAGTTTGGATCAGCAGTCCGACCAGGCCAGTTGGTGCAACCACAAGTCCCTCATGGTTCCGCCACAAACCTGTCCCATCCCTACTAGCCCCTCTTGCTGACCAGAGATTTCTCTCCACCTGACTCGCCTCTTCCTGAAAGGTCAAAACATCTTTGTAAGTAATCTTATCTTCCAACTCCACCTCATGTGTGATAACCAATACCTTACCTGCTCTGTCCGCACCTGTCACTTGCTTGGCAGCGACATCCGCCATGTTGTTACCTCTGGTCACTTTAGACTCATCAGACTGATGGGCAGCACATTTGATAATCGCAATTTGTTTGGGTTTCATTATGGCTTGCAACAAATCGGTTATCTGACTACAGTGTCTTATGGCGGTACCATCTGCTCTCTTAAAACCTCGCCCTTTCCACACCGCTCCGTAGAGAAAACTGATATTCTGTGCGTAGCTACTATCCGTGTAGATATTACAGCTCTTGCCTTCTGCCATTTTGCACGCTTCAGTCAGAGCGACTAGTTCCGCCAGCTGAGCTGAACAGGGTTGTGTCAAGGCTTCGGCCTTTGCTACGACAAACCCATCACCTTGTGATTTTACTACAGAGTAACCTGCTTTTAGGTCCTCTCCAACTCTGTAACATGAGCCATCTGTCCAAAGTTCCAAATCAGGACTGCTAAACGGGAAAGCCTGCAAGTCAGCTCTAAGTCTGGAGTACCTCTCAGCTTGTTCCACACAGTCGTGAGGTTCTCCATCCTCAGGCTTAGGAAGGGTCTGCGCTGGGTTCACTGTGGAACACCTAGTCAAAGTAACATCTTCCTGTTCCAAAATCCTGTAATAGTTTTTCAGACGGGGTATCGTTAGTGCAGATTTACCAGATTCCAACAAATTTTGGATCGCATGTCCTACCATAATATTGACTGGATACCCCATCATGATACTTGCAGCTTTCTCGTACATCAGGAAGACTCCGGCGCAATCTCGGTAGCACGGAGGCATTCCCATTTCCACCTCTGAATAGGCGATGGAGTAGTATCCTATTGGTTGTGGATGGATCCCCACTCCGGTGTTTTGTGCCAGTACTGCGCATGCATACCTCTGATCTGAAGAGGAAGAGACATACAGTATGAACTGCTTGGTATAGTCAGGCAAAGTCAAGGCCGGGGCAGCTAACATACGGGTCTTTATGGTCTCAAATGCCCTTAGGCCCTCCTCAGTCCAGGTTACTTTAGCACTCAACTTATCATTTCCGCAAACTTTGATCATAGCTCTTAAAGGCCCTACTAGTTCTGTATAATTCTCCACCCAAGTGGAACTATACCCGACGATTCCCAAAAACATCATCATCTGTCTTACAGTCACTGGCTTTGGAGCTTTCTTAATAGCCTCCAAATGTTCCTCTGTAATAGCTCGATGGCCTTTTGAAATCGTTTGACCTAGATATGCTACTTTAGGTTGACAGTACTGCAATTTCTTCAAAGACACCTTGTGTCCCTTCTCTGCTAGTAGTTGCAATAGTTCAATAGATTCCTTGTGACATGTTGTCTGATCGTCGGCACACAAGATAATATCATCCATATACTGAATGACTCTGGATTTTAATCTCAGGTCCAACCCGTCCAGATCCTCTCTCAAGATCTTGTTAAAGATGTGTGGGGAATGCTTTAATCCCTGTGGGAGCCTAGTGTACTCATAATGCTCATTCTTATAGGTAAAACCAAAAAAATGCTGGCACTCTTTGCTCAAAGGTACGCTAAAATAGGCGCTACACAAATCTATAACTGTAAAATACTCAGCTTGCGGCGGGATGAATGTCAGTAGTGTGTGGGGATCTGGGACATCGGCGGGATAGTCAATTAAAACCTCATTGACGGCCCTCAAGTCGTGTACCAGACGGTACGAGGTGTCAGGTTTCTCCACTGGCAGCAACGGTGTGTTGCTCTTGGGGCTCTTTGTCTTTCGTAGTACTCCAGCTTCTAGAAGTCCTTTGATTTGTGGCTCAATTCCGGCCACCGCTTTTTCCTTCAGTGGGTACTGACTTTTCCAGGGCAGGGTTGCTCCTGGTCTAAGCTCCACCCTCACTGGTTGAGCAGATTTGATCAGTCCAATGTCGGTGCTATGTTTTGACCACAGCACTTCTGGTATGGCCCCCATCATCTCCTCCTGGAGGCTCAATTTCTGGGGGGTTTCTTCTACTGTCTCCTGTGACAGCTGCACCGTCTGGGGACGTCCCATCCCTGTGCCTTGAATCATTATCTTGATGAACCGTTTGTCTGGGCTTATCCATATGAGTCGGTTCTCCGTCGTCTGTTCGAACTTTATTCCTTCTGCCTCTTTCATCATCCTTCCGATGTGTTGTTGGTCGCACGAGTCGGTCACTTTTAGCGTCACGTGGGGAACGCTGTCTGTGATCTCGTGTTCCTTTTGTAGATAGTTGCTTCGTGCAAGCCGTATTGCTGCTCCTTGGGGACCCATCACTATGCTGGTGGCGTTGAGCTGCACCTCCTCTGGTTGATTTCTCATCCACTCCTCGGCTTGTCTTTCATCCGCATCTTTATAGTATTGTAGAGTGCAGTGGTATGGTGTCTCTGGGTTCCTCGCCGATGGCATATTGGCGGTGATGAAGGTCTCCCATTCCAACGCTGGTCCGAGCAACTCCTGGCTTAGGTTCCCCAACCAGTATACTTCCGGGGGTCGGGGGTCTGTTCTTTGCATCATTTCGTAGTATTGGTCTTCTGGGACGTCGATCACACAACCATCCGGCGTGCATAGAATGTTCATCCCCAACATACCAAGGCCGTCTCTGCCCAGTAAGCCAATGGGTGCGGTGTCGGAGACCAAGATGGAAACCGTCGCCTCTTTGCCTCTGTACTTCAGGGTGACAGGCTCTGTCACTGGAATCAGCTTCTTTATCCCTTCAAATCCAATGGTCCGTACATATCGACTGGACATGGGCAGGTGTGTCGCATCTTTAGGTTGGACCACAGTGTACGCCGCCCCGGTGTCTGCCATCATCCTGACAGATTTATTATTCACCGCTACGTGCACTATCGGTTCCTCCCTTAAGTGTGACAATGACAGCTGGCACCCCCCCATTGAACTCTCTGGGCCTCGTCAGAATTCCTGTTCCGGCCCTCGGGACGGATTCACTGGGCCCCGATTCTGTTGCTGGTTCTGGTCTTGCATCTGGTCTTGGTCTTGGGTCTGGTATTGGTTTTGGGTCTGGTATTGGTTCGGTCCGTACCACTGATCCTGGAGTCGGCCGTTTCCTCCTCGGCCACCTCCTCTGTTATTTCCTCGACCCCTGGGGCTGGCTCGCCACCCTTTGTCACAGTATCGGGCAAGATGGCCGAGTTCTCCACAAGTCCAGCACTCAACCGATGCCGGCCATCCAGACGATCCTCCTCTTGGACGTCCATTCCCTCCTCGGGGCTGCCAGTTCGATCCCCGCTGATTCTGTTGTTGTATAGGTGCCGGTGCTTCCTGTTTTGTGGGCTGTGCTGTTTCCTGGTTGTTCAGTTGTCCACTATTCCCCGTCTCGGCTCTGGGTGGTGTGGCTTGTACCAGGGCTTGGAGGTACTCTACCATCTTGACTGCCTCGACCGGCTGTTGGTACATGAGCTTTCGCTGACTTGCCGTTTCTTTGTCTTTGGCCTGTTGTTCCTTCTTCCTGTGCAGCTCCACTTGATGGCTCACGTTCTCCAGGTATGCATTTAACGGAAGGCTTCCCAGGCACACCACTTCGTTCAGTTTCTGTCTCACCTCATTGGAGAGGCCCTTCTGTATTTTCTCTCTTAGCATCGCCTCTCCCATTGGATTTTGTGCAGGGTCTTGGCCGGTCATGTCTCTCCAGGTGGCGTAGGCTTGTGCCACATACTCTCTGGGGGGGGTATCAGGTCCCAACGCACCAATGTGGATCTTATCTGGATGCATCAGGGTGTGATAGGTCTCTCGCAGGACCCGCCACAGTGCTCCTCGGTGAGCGGCGAAGAGGTCCTGGTCGTGGGCTCCAGACACCACATACCGCACCAAGGCAGCCTTGGTTAGTAGTTCTTCCATGCCAGCGACTCCTATTTTGTGAGAGAGTAGTCGCTTGACATCGCCGATAGCCAGCTGTTGGCCTACCATTATTTCCTCCAGCTTGGCAATCCATGGAAAAGCCCCATTCTGGAGGGAGGGCAACTTCTCCGATATTTGGGACATGTCTGAAGCATTCCATGGCTGGTACTCCAATCCCTGATGTCTTATCATCAAGGGTTGTATGTTGACCGTAGACTCTCGGGTAGTGGATCTGGTCACTCTTTTTTCTTCCGCCTTTTTCAACATTTTGATTTCATCTCTTGCTTCTCTCATTTGGTCTTCCAATTCTGTTCGTGCGTCGGTGCCCCTTCTCCAGCGTTCGCCGATTGCTCGGTATCCCTCGGAATCAATGTCTTTTGCCTCTTGGTAGGCCTGTATCTGTGCTTCCAGCTCTCGGTTTTCCTTACTCATCCCATGATGTCGTCGCTTTAATTCCTCCATGGTAGCCGTCAGTTTCATCCGCCGATTGCTTCCTTCTAGGGAAGGTGAGGGCACGGAGAGTGTTGAAGAGTATCTTTGAGCAGGTAAGGTCTTCGGCGTCACTACTTTGATGAGTCTCTCCCTTCTCTCCTCTTCCTCTCGTTCTCTGTCTTTCTCCTGATACTTGGTCTGGGGCTCCCATGTCTGGTCCTCGTCCTCTGTGTCTTCCCAGTATTCACGGCCTTCGGGGGAATAGGACCGGCGATAGCTGGGAGCTTGTCTTGACCTCTCCCGGGGATAGTCTCCTCTGTGGCTGCGACTCCTGACGTACAGACTATCTATTTTGTCGTCTATCTCCCTGATGTCATCGCTTCGACGTCCCTCTCCTTCTGCCCAGAGAATTTCTTTGGCTGCGGAACTGAGTGGTGTGTATATGCCTCGATGTCTCTCTTCGTCTCGATATCTCTCCTCATCTCGATATCTCTCCGCCGCCCTGGGATAAGGAATACTGTGGGACTGAACGTCTCGCTCCCTTCTTCTCTCCTGGTCCGTTTCGTCTACTTCAGGTGTTAGGGTGATTGTGGTCACTGCCCGTCCCATCTCTGTTCTACTGCCGTTATTATTGGTTATCTCGTATTGGCTCTCCATGTCTATTACAGGCAGGATAGGGTAGATTGGTTCCCTATTCCTGCTGGCATATGGTGGAGGTGCTATAATTACCTCAGGTGCTTTTTGGGAGATGACTATTGTCCTTTTAGGGGCCAGGGGAGTGATCAGAATGGGAGCTAGCTCCTCTGTTGGCAGGGCCTCCTTATTGACAGTCAAACTGTCCTCAACCATACTCTTCCTTCTCTCAGCTTCCCGAGCGAATTTTGATAAGGTGTCCATTTCTAACATGCGTTTTTCCCCTCTCTTTGTCAGCTTTCCCACTTTTTCCTCTTCCGTTCTATATGTCCTAATTAGAGCATTCAGATCTGATATTATTTCTAAATCAAAAGAGCCCTCAATAGGCCAGGGTTTGGTGATGCGTGGCCATCTTTTATTCCATTTCTCTGATAATTTAATAAGTTTTTTCTCATAATAAGGATTGTCCTCTGTGTAAGGATTATTTTTAACAAGCACTTGTATCGGGGTATCCTCCATCCAACCAATGGGTGTACTCGCATCTTTATTTGCCTCTGTTGTCATTTTTCTATATCCGTTTCTTCTTCTCATGTACTTTATTTTATTTTTTTTTTAAAAATGGCAGTAGGCAAGAGTGATCTTTGTATTCCCTGTCTAAGTGTAGGTGTCTATGCTTGTGTGACTATCTCCTACTCGAACAACCGCTAACGGTACCTGTAGCCCTGTCTATTCTCTCCTTTCCCTTTTCACTGGTGATCTGTAGTCTTACCTGACTTGTGGTGCCCTTGTTGCCTGGCAGAACTGCTGAAAAAATAGAGCACAAAATACAACAGTTCTTTTTAATTTTTCAACTGGAATTTCACTTTACTCCGTTTTTCCAGTATGAATATATCTTCTATCTAACATTCATACCACATCTAATTTTTGAGAGATTGGTTATCAACAGTATGAATAATCATTTACTTAATTCATACAATTTTTTCAAATTTCTGAGAGATGTTGTGATTGACAGTGGTGTTTGCGTTTTCGGTGTCTACTCCCTTATTTCCGCTTCTATGTTGACTCCTCCTTCGTTGAATATCCGCTTTCCGATGTTTTCCCCGTTCTCCCGCTCCAATGTTCTGTTTTACCTCGAAAATCACAAAGTTTTTGATTAGTGTCTCAGCCCTTATTACATTTCATTCAATCATTTTGTTCCCATTTTTCAATACTACTTCCCCCCAGTGGACATTTGTCCTCCTCAGACACGTGTCCACTAACTTTGTTTATACGCACCTTCCGACATCACTCCCTGCACGCCGCGAGGCCCCACCCTCTGTTTTTCGAAGCGTCCATTACAGACTCCCCACAGAGGACAGGATTACCTCACCACAGGTACAAGGTAGTCAACGCCCAGGCACCCCACCTTGTCACTCACCCCAGG